>NC_028646.1:59608802-59673445 GCF_001406875.1 Solanum pennellii
GGTCCGTCGTGCCCACGACGGTTCGTCCTGCAGGTCCGTCGCCAAGTTCAGAGAGTCGATTTCAGTACCCAAATTTCAGAAGTCTAAGTCTTTTGGAACGAGACAACCTCGACGGCCCGTCGTGCCCCCACGACGGTCCGTCGTGGGTTCCGTCGACTCACACAGTTTTTCCAGAAATAAAATCTGCTGCTCAAAATGACTAAACAGGTTGTTACTGGACGGGGCATTAATGCTTGTGTGGGGTCTAATGAAAAGTATCTTCTGTTGAACAAAAGAACTATCTTTTGAGTCTTAAGCTTTCTGTCTAGTGGTAAGACCATAGCATGTGATATATGGGTTAGGCACACTTCATATACATAGATAAAAGCTTTGTATTTAAGTGGAAATTGATAAAGTGGCGGGATAATTATCCGTCAAGTTTCAAACTGTGTGCCAATAACCCTCGTGATTTCTTGGTTACCAAAATAAGAAAAAGAAAAAGATCAACACTTGTTCTAATATCTTATGGCACAAAGTTATCTATAGAGTTATTAACTTGATTGGTCAATGTACAGTCTAATCTGTTTCAAATATTATTAGCCACTAGACTATTAAAAACATTGACAGGAATGAGTATGCTATTTGTTATCACAGTGTAATATCTTTTTCTATGGAAAGAAGATGTTAACAAAAGAATGCTAAAGATATTCACTGGTCTAGCGTTTTCATCTTTCTTTGGTCATTCTTATTTATTGATGAAAGCCCTTTGGTCATTAATGCTAATTTAGGATTTCAAGAAAGTTTTCTATGAGTGGACTGGGAAATGTCGGAGTTGCCAAGGAACGGGAGTTATAAGTTACTACAACAAACGAGGGAATCAGATTATGTGTAAATGCATACCTTGCCTTGGAATCGGTAAAAGCACCTTATTCCTATTTCATGTTTGCATTATATTTTCATGATCATTATTTTCCTTCTTTGTTTTTCTTTACTTTAAAAAGCATGGAATGCATACTCATTCATTCAAGGATTTTTTGTATACAGTAGTATGGAGGAAGCTTTATATTCTTATGTAGTACAAATTGTGAAAAGTACTTGATATTAATTTCATGTTTATAAAAGTAGATGCATTATACTGATGTTACCTTATCGTTTCTGAAAACAATAACAACCATGTCTCAATTCCAAGCAAGTTGGGGGTGACCACAGTTGCATACCCAGAAATTTCTTCAAAAGTCTTCAAATTTTAAAGAAATCAATAAAAATATTGATGAATGGGTGCAAAAAATTTATTAATCAAACTACACAATATTTAGCTAAACCGTAAAAATAGGGTAATCAACCTACAATTTTATAACGAAGAACTAAAATGAGAGATCAACACTTTGTCTGGTATCTTGTGGCACAAAGTTATTTACATAGTTACTGACCATGATTGGTCAATATACAGTCTAATCTGTTTCATATTTTATCCACCACTAGACTACTAATAATATTGTCAGGAATGAGGATGCTATTTGTTATCACAGTGTAATATCTTTGTCTACGTAAAGAAGATGTTTACAAGAGAACACTAAAGATATTCACTGGTCAAGGTTTGTCATTCTTCTTAAGTCATTCTTATTTTTTTATGAAAGCCCTTTTGTCAGTATTGCTACTTTAGGATTGCAAAGAAGTCGTCTATGGGTGGACTGGGAAATGGCTAATCGCATGGCTACTGAACTCTCTATGCGTAGTAACTAGTATCCCTTTTTAGTTTTCTTTGTGAGATGCTTATCTTTGCCTCTTTCCGCTTCTATAGAATTCTTTATATAAGTGTTACCCGTATTGACCTCTAAAGTCGCTTAATTTATTTGTCAATAGTATGACTTCTCTTTCTTAGCCCACTATTACCATCCTTCTAAGTTCATATCTACCAAACTAGAGGAAACTTGAACTTTATTTAAGACACTTACCATTGCCTATATATGATCCCTTCGACCAGACTTAAAAGTAATAAATAAAGCTTACACTAGTCTACTCCACATTGATAACTCAAATAATTATCGAGATGCGCAGAAAAAAACATTAACTTAATTAGAATTTTGTATGACTACATAAAGTCTTGGGTACATCTTTTAATGCACTTGTTAGGCTAATAACTAAGTCAAAAGTTATTACTGTAACATCTCCTTTCTAGATAAACTAAGGGTAAGCTCAGAAAACAAGAAAAATCAAATTTGGAAATAAGTAAGGAAATATTTAAAATTTCCAGATTTCAGAAGTGAGTTTTGGTCATTTTCATATGGCCAGAATTCTTATCTCAGGAGAATTTTAGTGAGTTCTTTGTATGAATTGAAAGCTCGTCGGAAGAGCTTTCCAACAATGATATGTTTGAGAATTTTCAAGGTCGTATGAGGGAGATATGACTTTCGGAAGTTGAGTTGTTGAGCAGGGAAAGTTCCAAATCAGGATTTGTTAAGGGTGTTTTGGTCTTTTCCTAAGTTAATTATTAAATTTGTTTTTGGGGTAGTATGTTGGGGTCTAAACTGATCCCATTCAGGTTACACACCTAGAAAATTATCTAGGGCTGTGAGAGAAAGGAGAAAAGAGGAGAAAGAAGAAGAAGACGCAAGAACGCCAATAATTCGTTTGTGGATTTTATTGGCAGTTTTCCCTAACAAGGTATGTGAGATCATTTGATGTTGGGTTCTTTAACCCACCCTCCAATTTGATTCATTATTGAAATGTATAGTTAATAGAAAGGAAATCTTGATGTTCTTGATGAAATGATTGATGTTCTTGTTGGTTGAAGTGTTGTTGATCTCTGTTAGTTTTAATCCACGGTTTCGGACTGTTTTTTAGTCTAAGCAATTGGTTAATAATTTATTTAGTGATCCTTAGTGTTTGAGTTGGTATCAATGGGAGTTTGGGATGGTTTAGTTGTGAAAAAATGAAGAAGAAAGTTAGAAAACCCGGTTGATAGATGCTGGGGTGGCGGGGGTGCAAAACCCTTTAAGACAGAGTCTGTCCGTTAGGCTTTGGCACGCCGCGCCTGAGGTCAGGCTCTGTCCATCACGCTAGACGCTCCGCGCCTCTGAGAGTGCTAGGAGCCCCTGGTGTTCCCGTTCTTTCCCTATCTTTTTGTTCTAGTTCCTAAGTGATGTACCCTTCATTCCTAATTGATTCCAACTCTCTTGAGTACATCTAAATATCACGAAATCAACGATAAATAGGATATCATGATCCTTGATTCCTTAATCCAACAGGGAAAGTTAAGATCAAAGTTAAGGAAGTTAAAAGCGGAGTCTATGAGTTCAGAAGCAAGTCAAAGTAAAATCATTAAGTTTTCTAAAGTCTTTCACAAACATTTTCACTTTGTTTTAAAGACATAAAGTTCATGTCAAGAAAGAGTAAAGATTTGAGTTCATTTCTCAAAAGTTATAAAGGAACTAAGTATTCCCTACGAGTTAAAGTTTCAAGTAAGAAAAGAGTATCAAGTTGAGTTCACTTCTCAAGAGTTATAAGGGAACTAAGTAGTCCCTAAGGATTTAAACAAAATGTTTTCAAACTTTTCAGAACGAAGTTAAGCTAGACTTCCACAGAGCCTATGGCTATCTTTAATAGATAAAGAGGAAACTATAGTTTCTAAGAGAGATTTTTAAAAAGCTATATTTTGAGCAATAATCTCAAACCACAGAATCTATATGTTTTTAAACATAAGAGCTAGTATATTTGTGGGAGTAGTATTGAGCACCGATATGGTGGATAATTAAGATAACTCATAGCCCCCATAAACCATGGTAGCCACCATGGGTAGAAAACCGTCATACTCTTTAGATATTTCCTTTTCACAATTAACTAGTTGATTCATTAGGCAGTTCAGGTCTTATACCTTTGACCGGGTATAGGATACGTTGGCAGCGTGCGGTAGACCTCTGTATCATCACTATAGCTCTTAAGTGATGGTTTTCGTTTAGAGAATCTCCCTTAGGTAAATTGTAATTTTATACACAACACTGTTGTATTTTTAAAATACATCAGTATTGTATTTGATATTATTGTGTACTTGTATATATATACTCAGAGGCTTAAGCATATTTTCAGTCAGCATTTCTTTATATTGCATTTATTCTAACTGCTTATATTGAATAAGAGTTAGTAGATAATGAGTTGAATAGAGCCAAGATAACATTCATTCTTACTCTCTTTCTAGCCTAACTTTTGTTTCACTTACCAACTTGCATACTCGTACATTCAATGTACTGATGTTAGTTGGCCTGCATCATTTTACGATGTAGACGCAAGTAACCAGGATCATCACGCGGCGTTTCGTTGATCCAGATTGAGCTCAAGAGTCACTGATGAGCCTCCTTGCATTCCCGAGGACATCAATTTCGTTTGTTTTTAGTAGTTTAGTTTTAGGATGTTTTGGGGTCTGTCCCAACATCCCTCTTCAGTCAGTTTAGAGGCTTCGTAGACACTAGTATTTTAGTTGAGAGTTTATTGTTGCTTGTTTAAACTTGAGTGCCTTCATGGCCAGATATCATAAGAAGTAGTTTCCTTTAAGCATGTCTTATTTCTTGTTTAAGTTGAGTTTAGTCTTCTACTGAGTTAAGTAACCTAAACTAAGGGTTGGGCCAACAATGATCTTTGAGTGGTGGCCACGTCCAAGGTGTAGGCTCGGGGAGTGACAATTAGTCTCATATAAGGGTCACAATACCACACTCTTACAACTCACATTTGTTGCAAAGTAACGCCTTAATTCCTTACCTAGTTTAAAGCTTAGGGTTTTTTTTATTTTTATTTTTTTTAAGGGTTTAGCATATACAATTTAGGGTTTTATAGGGTTTAGAGCTTAGAATTGATTTAGCTTTAGGGTTTTTTAGGGATTTTAAGGATTAATATTTCTTGGGTTTTTAGGGTTTATGGTTTATGAATTAGGGTTTTTTGTGTTTGTACGTTTAGAGTTAATGGATTTTTAGAATTCAGGGTTTAGAGCCTTCTGTTATTTAGGGTTTAGCATATATGATTTAGGGCTTAATGAGTTTAGAACTTAGAGTTTTTTAAAGCAAGAAGATAAGGTGTAAAAATATATGTCTTTGTTAAATATTCAACTTTCATTAGTATGAAGACAAAAACCTAATGATTATATTAATTAAATATAAATTATGAGAAAAATGAATAATATGAGAACTAAATGTGGACCAATCCTATAATATAAGGACTAAACAATTATTTAAACGTACTAACCTACCATTGTAATTACTATATAATACCTCAAAAAGGGTTAATTGTGACTCCAATAAATTCAAGCTTCTATACAGAAAACTAGTGTTTTGTATCTCCTTTTCTGAAATTTTTGAAGGAATAGAAAATCAATGGAAACTGGTTATTATGGTATTATGGATTATGTTCGGGTGGTGCTAGTTGATCAGGGAATAGGGAAAATTGGTATAATGTTGGATTTGTTGATGTCATGACTACAAAGGTGACATCTCTACAAATATATATTCAACTCAAAACCCTTGATTTATTATATAAATAAATTCGGTTTCATTAACTTTTAAAAATATATTTAATTGATATTATGCTTGTTGTGATTGTAGCATCGATACCTTTTTGGATTTTAGTTTTCTCAAGTAAATCTTGAATTCATCTTTTCTTTATGTCATAATACCATTTGTATAGTTGTTGGTGTTGTTTTAATTATTAATAAATGTTTTTATGTGTTTATAGAAGAAGCAAATTAGATTATTTAGGTTTTGTTCTTGTTATAGGCATGTTATACACTCGATAGCGTTCCTCCATAAAAATGTATATGATTGTTCGGGGAGGGAGAGGGGGAGGGGGAATTGATAATCTTATGTTAATACTTTTCTAGCTCCAATTTGATTAGATATTGTAGAAGTGCCACAATTTTATGTTAAAGTCTAATTATTAATCAATCAACTTATATATACGTTTTTCACACTTGAGTTTTTGTAGAATAAGGGGTAATTTGTTCTTTTATAATTGTTCAGTGGCATAAAATCATAGGAGAAGATCAATAAATTCACCAAAAATAATTTTTTGAAGATGTAGTTCTTTAAATTATATAAATCCATCTATCTCTTTAAAAACAAAATTGAAGTAACAAAGAGGGAAGAGAAAGTGCAAGATAAGAAGGGATATGATTATCATTATTATTTACCTTGAAACAACTTTTTATTTTTATTTATTATATGTAACAAAAAATAGTGTTATTTGATTCTTGTTAAAAAAACATTTTTCTTCTTATTTATTCTTTTACTTTTTAATCTGATAAGAGTTAAGACTACCTGAGAATTATTCAAAGTGGATCAAAAATATCTTTCGTTTGTGGAGTTCATTGAGGTTTCGTGTAGTTTTAGGGGAGAAAATTGTGTATGTGAGTAGTTTTCATGAAATTTGTTTGGATGTATGGAGAAAAGTGGATTGAAATGTGGGTGTATTGTTTGTCTTAGGACTGGAAGGACAAGTAATATGCTCGTATAGTTGCTCGTTAAGTTGAGTAACGGTTGGTGTGGATTTAATAATGAAAGGGCTAATGGGTATTAAATTACGTTATTTTCCATGGTGGATATTGATGTGTATTGGTCACGTGACAAATTATCTTTCACAAGGAACTATTGGCGGCATTAGTTAAAGTTAGGGATATTTGTGAGCCAACAAAAAAAAGGGAGTACTTTTTAGCCAAAACACAAACGAATAATATTTTGAATCTGCTTAATTGAATACTAGTCAAATATTATATTTATTATGAGTCAACTATAATTATTAATCAATTTAATACTTTATTTTAGATTCTTTTAAACATTTGGCTCAGGCTATGATCTTGGATATAATTTCAGTATGTAAGTATATATTCTATTCATTGAATTGTGACATCTATCGTGAGAACAATCAGTTACATATAGAAATACACTACAAAAATTAGCTAAAAGTTTTTCTATTAATATTTAATTAAATTTTTTGAAGCTAATGAATTTGGTACAATTCACTGTTAATTATCGTGAGTAGCATTGAATATTTGTTATTTAGTGACTTAAGTTATTTATTGTTAATATATGTTTTGTTTTATAAACGCTAAGTTATTATTTTGTAACACAACATTTATAGTGAATATGGTTGAAAATAACTATTTATACTGTGTTTTATAAAATCATATCATATATTTATATAAAAGAGAACCATAGGCCCGCCTGCATGGCGCCACCACAAGCAAGAATTTCCTTTTAAATTTATTTATTTCCAAAACTAGCCTTCTTCTTTCATGAAAAGATGTGACTTTGATGAAGAGTTGTGACTTCTATCAAGAGTTTTGACTTTAATGAAGAGTTCCGACTTTTATAAACAGTTGTGACTTTAATGAAAAGCTGTGACTTTAATGAAGAGTTGCGAATTTTATCAAAAGTTGTGTCTTTTATGAAAAGTTGTTACGTAAATTAAAAGTTGTGACTTCATGAAAAGTTTGTGACGTTTATGAAAGGTTGCACCTTTTCCAAATAGTTTTAACCTTTCTGATAAGTCACAATAAATCTCAATTTAAAACAACAAAATTCTGATCTTCTTCTACTTCCGCAAAATTAAATATTTTTGTACTTTGCCCCTTTTAGTGACTTACTAACACCATTGTTTTTAATCAATAAGTTGGTGAATAAAATCGTCTCATCCTGAGATGATATAATTCTTTAAACCTCTTGTATAGAAGTGGAATCATTTTTTAAAGGATATATTGTTTATTCAGTGGACTCGATTTTTTCCTTTATATTTCATTCTATTTCCTGGTGTGTTTTTTACACTTATTAATTTATGTTTATGATATTAATTATTGTTTTTGAGTATATGTTTTAAATTTTATTTTTTATGTTTTTGCAAAGTTATTTTCTCCGGATATATTGAAAATATATACATATAGTACGTATCTTTATTGTACAAAAAATAATTATTGTGAAATTACTATACATAGCCGTACATATTATCTTTTCTTAGATAAATATGAAATATTTTTACTTATCAATTGGAGAAATTCACTATGCAAGTTCAAAAGTTATAATTGTTTTCATGTGTTTTTGAATATGTTAACAAATTTTTAGATTTTCTCCTTAGACATATATCACAATTGTATAGTCTATGCAACTTAAATGTTTCTTTTTATTACGAAACATCTTTGTATATATATTCATATTTTGTTCTTTATTTTCCTTTCAATGTTGATTAAAGAACTAATGATTTATTATATCATGAATAATTCATTCATTAGAGGTTCTTGACTTATGTGATAATGAAAAATAATAAAATTCACGTTGGAATATTGCTAACTATTTTAAGAATGCGTTTTTCTATTATTTTTAATGTATAGATATTAGTAAAAAATTATTTGCAAGTTCAATGCAATTATTGTTTATGACCGCGCAAAGCGCGGGAAAATTACCTAGTATTTATATAAAAGAGAAGCTTAGGCCCGCCTACGTGGCGCCACCAATAGAAAGAATTTCCTTTTAAATTTATATTACAAAAAGTAGCCTTCATCTTTCATGAAAAGATGTGACTTTGATGAAGAGTTGTGACTTCTATCAAAAGTTGTGACTTTAATAAAGAGTTCCGACTTTTATCAATAGTTGTGACTTTAATGAAAAGTTGTGACTTTAACGAAGAGTTGCGACTTTTATCAAAAGTTGTGACTTTTATGAAAAGTTGCGACTTCAATGAAAAGTTGCGACTTTATGAAAAGTTTGTGACATTTATGAATGGTTGTGAACTTTCTGAAAGGTTGCACCTTTTCCAAATAGTTTTAACCTTTCTAATAAGTCACAACAAACATTTTCTTCACACTACCCTTTGTTGTCTATAAACAAAAGTATTTTCTCTCATTTTAAAACAACAAATATTCTGATCTTCTTCCACTTCCTTAAAATTAAATATTTTTGTACTTTGCTCCTTTTCGTGACATACTAACACCACTGTTTTTATTCAATAAGTTGGTGAATAAAATCTTTTCACCCTGAGATGATGTAATTCTTTAAACCTCTTGTATTGAAGTGGAATCATTTTCTTTAAGGATATATTGTGTATTCAGCTTCATGAATATTATTTCTATGTTCCTCAATATTAGTCATACCATTTGTTTCGTTAAATAATTTTTCATCATGTCTACCCATATTAATTGTATCAACATCATTAATAATCATCTTGTCTCCATCTTCTGATTCTTTTTCTGCTCTCTTTCTATTTTGCTCCTCAATACAAATTGCCACAAGTGTTTCATAATTTTCTCGTTTTGTGACATTTGTAGAAAAAACATAGTCCTTCTTTCAAAGCCTTTATTTTGCTAACAGTTCATTGAATTCATCGCATACAACTGCATAATTATTTCAAGAAGTTGACGATTATAATTTAAATGTATTAAATACTATATGAATAGTTAATTTCAAGAATATACACTATAAAAGGTTCGTTACAAAGTAATTACTTATCAATTAATTAATAAAATAGACATTAAAAACAAATAACTAATGTCCCTAAACAACAAAATGTTCATTGCTACTCATAATTATATATAATTGTACCAAATTCATTAGATCTAAAGAATTAAATTATATATTAAAAGAAAATTTGTTAGTCGATTTTCGTAGTGTTTTTATAAAGTTACTGACTTTTCTCACAATAGATGTCATAAGTGGATTAATAGAATAAATAGTTACATAGTGAAATTATATACAAGATCACAGCTTGAGCAAAGAGTTTAAAAGAATCCAAATTTGGTGAATGAGCATTGATTATAATCACATCAATTTTTTCTCTCCGTTGGAGAGCATTCCATTGCTTCTGACGATGTACGAACTGCCGTTAACATGACGATTCGTTCATTTCATATATCTTAATTCCATCATAATTTTAAAGTTATATTGCACTCTTTTGGTTATGCAGTTACACATATTAATTAACTTATATTGTAAATGATCTCAATCTTAGCCATGTTTACCCCAAAAAAAAAAATATTTGCAATATTATTTTTAATTAAAAATTGAATCTATCTATGTAGAGTATGACAAGAAAAATAGTGGTGGTATAATCATTATCTATCAAGTTTTGAAACCTATTTTTTTAATACTATGAGAATTGCCCCTTTAAAAAAAAGAAAATTAAATAGATGAATAATTTGATTGATCATTATAGTTAAACTATGATAAACATAATATTTGACTATTATTCATTAAAGTAGATTCAAATTTATTCCTTTTAAATTACGGGGGAAAATAAAGTATTTTAAAGATTCGTGCGCTATCAAAAACATATAACAATAGGTGTATATTGAAAAACTTTCTTTGAAGGTAGAAAAAGCAGTCCTTTATATTAAAATGAAAACTTTTAATCAAAAATGAGAAAGCTAAAAAGTACCTCTTCACTATCTGAAATAGAACAAAAATATTATTCGTTTGTGTTTTGGCTAAAAATACCCCACTTTGTTTTTGTTGGCTCACCAATACCCTTAACTTTAACAAATGCCACCAATCAGGCCATGTGATATATTTTTGTCACGTGACCAATAAAAATCAATATCCACCGTGGATAATCACGCAATTTAATACCCATTAGCCCGTCCCAGTTAAAATCCACCCTAACCCTTACTCTAATTTACAAGTAAATATAAAACCATACTCTGAGTGTTCGGTTGGATCAAAGAGGCGCTGGATGATGATGATTCTGGTTACGTGCGTATGTATCATAATAAGATGCAGACAAACAGACATTTGTACGTTGAATGTACGAGTAAGCGAGTTTAAATGTCAAAACAATTTATGCTTGAAAAATTGTTATAAGGAACACTTATTATGACTCTGCTCAACTCAAGAATAACTTCACTCAATGCTACTCCAAAAAATACTTAGCTCATATGGCTGTAAAACAACTTCTTCTCTTGTTTGAGGTAATTACTTAAACATAACTTTAAAAGCTCTCTTGGAAATCATAGTTTTCTCTTACTAAAACTAGCCAAAGTCTCTTTTTGAAGTCTCAGCTTCCTTTCTTGATCAAAGCGTGAAAACGTTTGTAACTCTTAGAGAATACTTAGTTTCCTTATAACTTTTGAGAAATGAACTCAAGTCCTTACTCTTTGATTAATTTTCATCTTGATCCTTAAAAAAAGTTAAAATGTTTAATAAAGACTCTTGAAAACTTTGAGAACTTACTTTGACTTTCTTCTTAACTTTTAGACTTGACTCCTAACTTTTTTGACTTATTTGATCTTAGCTTTCCTTGAATTAGATTATGGATTCAAGGTTATTGATCTCATTTTGATGGACAATTTCATGATTTTTAGATGTACTTTAGAGTGTTGGAATCAACTAAGAATCATAGGTACATCACTAAGGAATTAGTACGAAAAGGTAGGGGAAGAATGGGGAGAACTGTTGTCCCTTTCGCTCTGAGAGGCGCGGGGCGCCAGCCCTCAAAGTTTAGAGAACTGTTTGTGGCGCTCTTGCTGGCTCAACACTCCAGAGGCCAAAACTCAGAAAAACTTTTGTGGTGCTCTTGCAGGCGTGGCTCCCTAGCTAGAAAATCTCTTACCTTTCTACTTCATTTTTCATCTCTAAACCTTCTAAACTTCCATGGTTCTTTTCCTAAACACATAGGACATTAGTACCCTCAATGACCAATAGATTAAACTCAAAAAATAACCCGTAATTACGAATCAAATAAACACTAGGCATTAAACAACTCAAATAACAAGAATTGGACAATGTTCTTCAAGAAATTCACATACTAGCCTGTAAACAGATCACCAATCACTGAATTGAAACAAGTTTGGTGTGTGTGTTAATGGACCTAACACTAAATGATCTCACATACCTTTCTGGGGATCACCCCTACAAATTCCTCTCGCACAGTTTTGACGTTTTTGGCGATTTCTTGACTTTTGTCCCTTTCTTTCTTCTTTTCTCTCTTCTCCAAGCCCTAAGCATACATCTAGCATTTTAAAAAACTGAACTAATTTAGTTCCGTTTACTCCAATAATTCCCTAAAAATGAATCAGGAAATTATTTAGAGAAAATTAGATTGTTTACTCTTTGTTCTTTCAATTATTCATAAATGTTTTTATGTGTTTATAGAAGAAGCAAATTAGACTGTTTATTCTTTGTTTTTGATATAGTCATGTTATACACTTCACTCAATATTTGTCTAGCTCAAATTTAATTAGATGTCCTAGAAGATACACTTCACTCAATATTTGTCTAGCTCCAATTTAATTAGATGTCCTAGAAGTGCCACAATTCTACTCCAAAGAGCACTAAAGTTTCCATTTTGAACTCCCAATACCAATGACATTTTTGTGAGAAGGGAGAGTTCAATTCAAGAGAAACTCGATCCTCTACAATTTGACGTTATCCACACTACCCCAACATTGAGAATTCATTAAATAAACCATTTTTTTCTATGAAAAGTAATGTTGGTATTGTTCTTCAACAATATCAATATAGACCATTATTGGAAATGTTTGGTTTTATGGTGTGCTTCAACAACAACAGTATAGACCATTATTGGAAATGTTTGGTTCACCAATACTACAACACCCAATTATAGGTAACATTACTCATAGGCCTTACTCGTCATTTAACACTTAGAATCGTCAAACACAAAGTGAGTACAACATGAAACTCAATGTACCTGATAAAACCACACAATCACATAGGAAAATTATGTTTGATATAGGTATTGGAAATATGACGATTGTGACTACAATTTGAATGTGAATGCAGGAAATCCAAACACATATTTAGGTAGCACAACGATGCCTTACATTGATGCTGAAAATTCGACTAGTGATGCACTTAGAACAATAAATGCTATTTTCAGCAACATATTGCTGAACCAAATATGTCTTATCCGAGCAATATAATCGAGATAAATAAGAGTGATATAGGAGGAAGTGATTCAATTGAGAAGTAAGATTGTGATGCATATTCCAATTTCAATCATATTGGTTATTTGTTCATAAATCTTGGACCTCCATATGCTAACTTACCCAATTCATATGAAAGTGAGTTTTATAAAGTTTATTCTGATGATTAGGTTTGTGCTTCAATCTAATCTTATATTATATATATTTTTTGTTTGATTGTTGGTATTAGCTAATATCAATATAAATTTACAACAAAAGTTTACTACACCAGCTGATGCATATCACTTGATTTAACAGTAACCTATATTGTTGTAAATTTATATTGATTTTAGCTAATACCAACAATTAAACAAAAATATATATAGTATCAAAAACTACATTGAAGAACTTACCTGATCATCAGAATAAACTTAATCAAATTCATTGTCATGTGAATTGGGTAAGTTAGGACATGAAGGTCCAAGATTTTTGAAAAAATAACGCATATTATTGAAATTAGAATATGCATCACAATTTTCCTTCTCATTTGAATCTATTTCTTTTATATAACTCTTATAAGTTGTCACGATATTGCTTGGATAAGAATATTTGGTTCAACAATTTTTTGTTTTAAATTAGTATTTGTTGTTCCAAGTTCGTACTAGTAAAATTTTCAGTATTAATATCAGACATAATTGTTCTACTTTAAAATGTTTTTTTTCCTGCATACACATTCAAGTTGTATTCATTAATTGTTGTATTTCCACACCTATATCAAATATTATTTTCTACCTGAATGTGTTCTTCTATGAGCTACATTGAAATCCAAGTTGTACTCACTTTGAATATGATGATTCCAAGTGTTAAATTCTTAGCCAGACTAATGAGTAATGTTTCCTATAATTTGGTCTTGTCGTCTTTGTGAACAAAACATTTCCAATAATGGTCTATGTTGATATTTTTAAAGCACATAATCAACAATTTTTTCATAAAAAAAGGTTATTTAATGAATTCTCAATGTTGGGGTAGTGGGGTTGAACCTGAAATTGTGGAGGATAGAGTTTCTCTTGAATTGAACTCTCCCCTCTGGCAAAACTGTTGCTAGTGTTGGGAGTTGAAAATGGAAACTCTTTTCATCTATAATATTGATTAGTAATATTATTTTAAATATGGGGCATTAATGCTTCTGTAGGGACTAAAGAAAAACATCTTCTGTTGAACCAAAGAAATATCTTTAGAGGCTTAGGCTTTTGGTCTATTGGTAAGAGCGTAGCATGTAATACGTGGGTTAGGCACAACTCATAAACATAGACAGAAGCATGGTATTTAAGTGGAAAATGAAAAAGTGGCGGGCCAATTATCCGTCACGTTTGAAAGTGTGTGCCAATGACCCTCGGGGATTTCTTTGTTACCATAATAAGAAAAAGGAAAAGATCAGCACTTGTTCTTATATCTTGTGGGACAAGTTTATTTATAGAGTTATTAATCATGATTGGTGAATATACAGTCTAGTCTGTTTCAAATCTCATCCACCACTAGACTACTAAAAATATTAGCAGGAATGAGTATGCTATTTGCTATCACAGCGTAATATCTTTGTCTACGCAAAGAAGATGTTGTCAAGAGAATTCTAAAGATATTCACTGGTCTAGCGTTGTCATTTTTCTCTGGTCATTCTTTTTTGTTTATGAAAGCCCTTTGGTCATTACTGCTACTTTAGGATTGCAAGGAAGTTGTCTATGAGTGGACTGGGAAATGTCAGAGTTACCAAGGAACGGGATTTGTAAGTTACTACAAGAAATGAGGGAAGGAGACCATATGTAAATGCATACCTTGCCTTGGAATCGGTACAAGCACCTTATTCCTATTTCATGTCTGCAATATATTTTCATGATCATTATTTTCCTTCTCCGTTCTTCTTTACTTTGAAAAGCGTGGAATGCATATTCATTCATTCAAGGTTCTTTGTATACAGTAGTATGTAGTAAGCTTTATATTCTTATGTAGTATAAATTGTGAAAAGAACCTAAATATTAATTTCATGTCAATAAAAGAAGATGCACTATAATGATGTTACCTTATCGTATCTGAATACAATAACAACCATGTCTATATTCGAAGCAAGTTGGGGGTGACTACTGTTGCATATCCCGAAATTTCTTCAAGAGTCTTCAAATTTAAAGAATTCAATAAAAAATATTTATGAATGCGTGCCCCAAATTTCTTAATCAAACTACATAATATTTAGCTAAACCATAAAAATAGTGTAATAAACCTACAATTTTATAACGAAAAAACTAACATGAGAGATCATCACTTTGTCTAGTATCTTGTGGCACAAAGTTATTGATACAGTTACTGACCATGATTGGTCAATATACAGTCTAATATATTTCAAGTTTAATCCAGCATTAGAATACTAACAATATTGTAAGGAATGAGTATGCTATTTGTTATCAGATTCTGATATCTTGGTCTACTTAAAGAAGATGTTCACAAAAGAACACAAAAGATATTCACTGGTCAAGGTTTGTCATTTTTCTTTGGTCATTCTAATTTTTTGATGAAAGCCCTTTGGTCGTTATTGCTACTTTTGGATTACAAGGAAGTTGTCTATGGGTGTACTTTGAAATGGCTAATTTCATGGCTACTGAACTCACCATGTGTAGTAACTAATATCCCTTCTTAGTTTTCTTTGTGAGATTCTTATCTTAACATCTTCCCGCTTCTATAGAAGTATTTTTATAATTGTTACACTATAAAGTTGCTTAATCTAATTGGTAATAGTCTGACTTCTCTTTATAAGACTACTACTACTATCCTTCTAAATTCATATCTACCTAACAGGAGGAAACTTGAAATTTATTTAAGAGGTTTATCGTTCGCTATATATGATCCGTTCGACCAGACTCTTAAGGGTAATAAATAATGCTTACATTAGTCTACTCCACATTGACAAATCAAATATACGAATTGAGATGCACATGAAAAATCATTAACTTAATTAGAATTTTGTCTGACTAAATAAATTCTCGGGTGCATCTTTTGATGCACTTGTTAGTCTAATAACTAAGCCAAACTTAATTACTCTCATATAAGGGTCATAATACCACACTCTTACCACTCACATTTATTATAAAGTAACACCTTAATTCCTTCACTAGTTAAAGACTTAGGGTTTTTTTGTTTTATTTTTTTTAAGGGTTTAGCATATACTATTTAAGTTTTTATAGGGTTTATATCTTAGAGTATTTTTAGCTTCAGGGGTTTTTAGGATTTTTAACGATTAGTGTTGCATAGGTTTTTAAGGGTTTACGGTTTAGGACTTACGTTTTGTTTTTGTGTTTTTAGGTTTAGAGTTTAGGAATTTTTAGAATTAAGGGTTTAGAGCCTTCTGTTATTTAGGGTTTCACACATATTATTTAAGGCTTTATTATGTTTGGAACTTAGTGTTTTTTAGAGGAAGAAGACAAGGTGTAAAAATATATTTCTTTGTTAAATATTCAACTTTCATTAGTATTAAGACCAAACCTAATGATTATATTAATTAAAATAATTTATTAAAAAATAATAAATATGAGGACTAAAAGTGGACCAAACCTATAATATAAGGACTAAGCAATTACTTAAACATACTCACTTACCATTGAAATTACTATAGAATACCCCCAAAAGGGTTAATTGTGACTCCAATAAATTCATGCTTTAATATAGAAAATTCTTATTTTGTATCTCCTTTTCTGAAATTTCTGGAGGAATAGAAATTTAATGGAAACTAGTTATTATGGTATTATAGATGAAGTTCGGTGGTGCTAGTTGATCACGAAACAGAGAATGTTCGTAAAATGGTTGATTAATGAAATATTATGACTACAAAGGTGACATCTCTAAAAATATATATTCAAGTCAAAACCCTTGATTTTTAATATAAATAAATTTGGTTTTGTTACCTATTCAAGATAGATTTAATTTATATTATACTTGTTGTGATTGTAACATCAATTCCTTTTTAGATTTTAGTTTTTCTCTAGTAAATATTGAATTCATCTTTTCTTTATGTCATAACACCATTTCTGTAGTTTTTATGTTGTTTAATTATAAATAAATGTTTTAATGTGTTTATAGAAGAGGCAAATAGATTGTTTAGTCTTTGTTCTTGGTATAGCCATGTTATACACTCGATAACCTTCCTTCATAAAAATGTATATGTTTTTTTNGGGGGGGGGGGAGGGAGTTGATCTCTAGAAGAGCGCAGATGTCGATTGTACATAATGCCAAAAATCTTAAAGTGAATCTCAAAAAAAGAGTAGCAATAGAAAATATGGGACAATGCCCCATCGTAAAAATAAAATTCCTAATCAAATAAAAAAAGCACTAGAGTATCCATTTTGAACTCCCAATACTAGCAATATTTTTGCTAGAGGGGAGAGTTCAATTCAAGATATTTATCCTCCAAAATTTCAGGTTCAACCCCACTACTCCAACATTGAGAATTCATTAAAAACCTACTTTTTCTATGAAAATAATGTTGGTGATGTGCTTCAACAACATCAATATAGACCATTATTAGAAATGTTTGGTTTGGTGGTGTGCTTTAACAACATCAGTATAAACCATTATTGGAAATGTTTGGTTCACCAAGACTACAACACCTAATTAAAAGAAAATATTACTCATAGGCCTGACTCAGAATTTAAAACTTGGAATCGTCATAATCAAAGTGAGTAAAACTTGGAACTCAATGTAGCTCATAAAACAAGACTTTAGAGAGCAAATAATGTTTGATATATGTATTGGAAATATGACGATTAATGGCTACAATTTGAATGTGAATGTAGGAAATACAAATACATATTTAGGTAGTAAAACGATGTCTTATATTGATGCTAAAAATTGCAAATAATGATGCACTTTGAATAATAAATACTATTTTTCAGCAAAATTTTGCTGAACCAAATATGTCTTATTCGAGAAGTATAATCGTGACAAATAAGAGCAATATAGAAGGAAGTGATTCAATTAAGAAGGAACATTGTGATTCATATTCTAATTTTAATCATATGGGTTATTTATTCAATAATCTTTGACCTTCATATGCTAACTTGCTCAATTCATATGACAGTGAGTTTGATGAAGTTTATTTTGATGATTAGGTTAGTGCTTCAATCTAATTTATGTGTATATATATATATATATATATTGGTATTAGCTAAAATCAATATAAGTTTACAACAAAAGTTGACTACACCAGCTGATGCATATTAGTTGGTTTAACACTAACCTATATTGCTGTAAATTTATATTGATTTTAGCTAATACCAACAATTAAACAAAAAAATATGTATAATATCAAATAACTAGGTGGAAGCACTTACCTGATCAATAGAATAAACTTAGTCAAACTCATTGTCATATGAATTGGGTAGGTTAGCACCTGAAGGTCCATGATTTTTGAAAAAATAACCCATATTATTGAAATTAGAATATGCATTACAATTTTCCATCTCAATTGAATCTATTTCTTCGACATCACTTTTATATATAGTCACGATATCTCTTGGATAAGACATATTTTGTTCACCAATTTGTTCCAAGTTTGTTACTAGAAGCTTTTTCAGCATTAATATTAGACATCATTGTTCTACTTGAATTTTTTTTATTTCCTGCATTCGCCTTGACGTTATATTCATTATTTGTCGTAATTCCAACACCAATATAAAATATTATTTTCTACCTGAATGTTTTATTTTATGAGCTACATTGAGGTCCAAGTTGTACTAACTTTGAATATGATGATTCAAACTGTTAAATGCTTAGCCAGACTAATGAGTAATGTTTCCTATAATTTGGTCTTGTCGTCTTTGTGAACCAATAATTTTAAATAATGGCCTATGTTGATGTTGTTAAAGCACACAATAAACATTATTTTTCATAGAAAAAATGGGTTATTTAATGAATTCTCAATGTTGGGGTACTGGGGTTGAACCTGAAATTGTGGAGGATAGAGTTTGTCTTGAATTGAACTCTCCCCTCTAGCAAAATTATTGCTAGTATTGGGAGTTGAAATGGAAACTCTAGTTTTCATTAAACTTGAGTAGGAATATTATTTTGAAGACGAGGCATTAATGCTTGTGTAGGGACGAAAGGAAAATATTTTCTGTTGAACAAAAGAGCTACCTTTTAAGGCTTAGGATTTGGGTCTAGTAATAAGAGCGTAGTGTCATGTCCCGCCACTAGACGAATAAAATTTTGCATCTGCAGTGGCGTAGAAGATTCTAGAGTTATTGAGAGGCTTGCGGAGAATTCTAGAGTTAGTATGTTGAATTCTCTAGAAAGGGGACCAAAGAATGAATATTTAGGAGCTTGTAAAGTAAATATTAATTGAACTTTAGTCCCTACTAAGTAGTATAAATAGAGGTGCCCCTCATTTTGCAAGACATCACTCACGTTGTAAAGCATTCTTCAGTACAAAAAAAACTGTGTTTAGCAAGGGCAACAATCTGTCCATATATGAAGAAAATCCGTGACTAATCACGATTAGCGACAAATTAACTATGGAATATTGGTTGTTGCTATTATGCTCGTCAGTTTGCTCTTAATGACGAAAAATGAGTTCCGTCACAAGTTTGGTTACGTCTTAGTAACGAATTACTTTCATCGCTATATTTTAGACAAGAAATGATTTGTCATTATATTTATATATTTTGTTGCTAATTTCATAATTCTATGACGAAAAAATGATGTTTCGTCTCAATTTTAGCGTCGTCATAGTGACGAAACGTTTCCGTCGCCACATGTTAGCGACGGAAAGATTCGTCAATACATTTATATAATTTTGTTGCAATTTCATGATTCATATCGTTATTTTTGACAAATTTACAGAAAAATTTCCGTCGAAAGATATTTTGTAACAACATATTAGGCCTTTAATAATTCGTCGTTGATCTGTCGCCAACATTATTTTTATAGCAACGACCAAATATTCGCTAAATTGTTGCTAAAATTGTTCTTATGCACTGGTTGAAATATATTAAATAAAAATTACAAATTCTCCATAATTAACAAACATTCATATAATATAATACCCATAGATGATTCATAATATATAAATATAAAACTCCAAAACAACATATTTTTTGTTGAAAATATACAAAGAAAACTATCAAGTACTCTTAAATTAACCCATGTTCATCAAAATATTATTACGCGCAATTTGTAGTTTCCAAAAAGTATGACATTATAAAAAATTTAAGCTGTGGAGGTATCAACTTGAAATAGCGGTATCAACCTCATCCACATTACTAGCAGGAGGCATGGGCGCCGCAGACGATGGATTGCCGAATGGAGTAATCGATGCTTTCACCTGCTCAACAATAATAGGAACAAGATGACTAATTAGTGCAGACATCATTTTCTTTGCAAACTCTTCCATATTTGTTGTCGATGTTGATTGATAAAATGGATGTGGTAATGATGATGACCCACAAAGTTTCTGCCCATAGTAATTTTTTGCTTCAGATCCAAGACCGTAGATTCGTCTTTTCTTTTCTCCTCCCAGCTTGGTGATATGCTTCATATTGATCAATATCAGTTTCAGACAATATTTTTTCCTTTAATATTTCTTCATATTTTTACTATTATAAGTAGAGAAAATGAGAAAGCATTAATGATATGGAACAAACCAAATTTTAAAGGAAAATGTAGAAAATACACAAAGTCATGCTCAGTACAGTGTAGAGAGTGGCAGAGACACTAAGAATAAAGTGTCCATTTCAGTTAAGTTTGGTACTATTCCATATGATTCTTTAAATATACTATCTACTCTTTACAAAGATAAAGTAGTACATGTGAGTGCAGGATGAGGCATCCCTTTGAAACTGAGCAAACTAATAGAAATAAAATACTTCACAAGTTGACTAGCATGGAATTCATAGATGTGTACACCATCTGTCTAGTGTAGCAGTTGTTGTGTCTGTGGTAATAAATTGTGGATAGCCAAGTAATTGCTAACAGCATCCACCCCAAGAGAAGATCATATCAAGATGAGCTATCTCTTATTACAGTAGGTGTCAAGTAGAAGTGCAATAGTTTTAAGCATGAGTTTGTGTTTTTAGCAACATAAAGTTATACCCACACCAGTAAAACTAGTTCCCTAGAGTATTAGTGTAACACCCCGTAGCAAAAATAGACCAAAAATCAGTTTTTTAAGAAAAATCTGCAGGTGCAACCAACGGTGGCATCGACGGTCTGTAGGACAGACAAAGGTCCATCCTGCACAACTGTCAATGCGATCAGAAACTCCCAAAAATTCAGTCAGGAAAAATTGGCTAAGACTTGATCGACGTACGGATCGAAGGTCCGTAGGTCAGACGATGGTCCGTAGTCCGTGACCATCGATCGAGACCCCCATTCACCCACTCTCTGACAGGAGCTACGGATACCAGCACGGTCCGTAGGGGGAAAATTTGCAGACAGTTAAGGGGAAATGCAGTTGGGTAAATTTCAACTAGTCATAACTCCTAACATTAAATGAATTAGGTATCCCATGACCTACCCACAGATAGATAATTGAATTAACTTTCCATAGCCACCGACCTTGCGAAAATAAGATCTCCGAGTAAACAATTATGCCTATTATTGTAAAGTAATGTCGAAATGGCCCTAACAACAGAGCTAACGACGGGGCATCGGGCTGACGACGGACCGTAAGTCCTGACCGTCGTTTGGCTTGACAACAACTTTTCCAGGGGTCTTTTTGACCTTTCCCACTATGTTTAAATACTAAGTTACGTCGTTTTGACCCTAAATCATCAGCTTTTAGTCAATTTAAGCATAGAAATATAATTAAAACATATCCAAGTCAAATCATTAAATCAAAACCTAGAAAATTAGGAGCAAGAGAGGAGAAAAAGATCAAGAACCCTAGTTCAAGAACGCCACAACCTCCACAAGTTCCAGCCCCGAAACTTAAGTATTTTTCTGTGGATTTCATCACTAGGTATATGGGATTTCACTAGTGGGTTCCTTTCACCCATTGGGTCCCTAGTTTTCAGACAGATATTTGATTCTCTTATCATAATTAAACTTAGGGTTTCTAGATTTTTGATAGAACTTCATGATTTAGTTAAATATATTTTCCAAAGCAGATTATCAAGATACTACTCAGATTATCACATGAATAATAAAACCCTAGCTTTGATTTCATTAGTTCTTTAATTACACATGCTAGGTCAGATATTTCAGACAATTCAGATATACATGCCTCAGTTATAAATTCATAATAACCAGATTAATTGTTGCATTCTCAATTTGCATGTTCAGCTTTGAGCTATCTAGTATTTACAGAAATTCATACATAAACAGTAAATTAACAGAATTCATTGGGAGTAGCATAATACCGAGTTGGACTAGGGTTTAGCGTACCCAATAGTCCCAGAACTACTGGAAAAGTAGGGGTTAAGTCCCCTCTATGGGAAATAAGTTTAGTGATCACGCCAGCATGCCCTTATACCTTTGGCCGGGTATATTGGGTCCTCTCGATGGGGCGTATACATCGGACTACACATTTAGCTCATGTGGTTTTATTATCGGTTATTAGTATCTCCCAAAGATCAGTCACACTCTCTGCATTGACCATTTATCTGTATATTCAGTATTTTGTTTTAGCATGTTATAAATTGGTCCTTGCATCCAGTTAGCTCAGAAATAAGTTTATCATGTCATATTATTATACATGCTATTTTGCTTGTTCAGTTATGTTTTATTTCAGCTTTACTCTACCCTACATGCTCTGTACCTTTCAAGTCCTGACGCATACATGCGCTAGATCTTCTCGTGATGTAGGTTTAGGTTCTCATCATCCAGATCACACATAGATTGATTTCGCGATCTCCTTTTCAATAGATTCAGTGGTGAGTCCTCATTATCTGAGGACAACAGTCATCAATGTCATTTCATTCTTTAGTCATTTAGTTTCAGTTTTGCTAGATTTAGCTGGGTCTTGTCCATGTATTTCTTGTCCAGTTCAAAGGCTATTTTCAGATATAGTTAGTTTCAGCTTAATAGTGAGTTAATATTTCTTTTTATTGAACTCCTCGGTTTTTCATATATCTCAGCTATAGAATATGGGTATTCCCCATCTTTTCAGATTAAATTGTGATTTAGCTTCCGCATCAATTTATTATTCTTTAATATTGTTATGATCATGCCAACAGGGTTAACTTGAGATCACTTGTGGTCCTAGGTTCCGTGTCGGCGTTTCGGGGGTAGCTCGGGGCATGACAATTAGCATTAAGAAACAATGGGATTCGGACTCTTTTCTACACCTACATGGTCAATAATTATATGTTTATTGGGACTTGTACCACACAAACAATGACAACTAACTATTCAGGGAAATCCCCCTTTCCATCACCTTACCCAACACGCGCTAGGTTCATCAGTGAGCGACTTTTGGAAGCTACAGTAACAGTAAAATAACACTAGAATCACACCAAAAAAATAGTAAAAATTGCACCAGAAAAGCCTCAAAACAGTGGCACTAGTTTCTCTCTAAAACAATACTAGAATCGCATCAAAAAGTCTCAAAACATCATTAGAACTATACCTAACAGTAGCAATAAATACACTCTAAAACATTAAAAAAATGCACCATAAAATGTAGTAGGAAAGAACCGAAACACCTCCAAGTTTTAGACTCACATGGATATCTCCAGAACGCTCACCAACAAATGTTTTTCCATCATGTCCATGTGTATGAACATGAAGATGTAACTCACTTGGCGTGGGATCTCGACCTTTTTCAATAGCCTATACAAAAGGAATAACGTTATATATATCATATATGAGAAAATGTTAGTTATAGAGTTTGTAGAATATATATATATATATATACTCACAAGTTTCTTGCGATGTTCTCCGATATAAATAGAGCCACTAGTGTGAGTCCCAATGGAAATTTCACGACTGCCAGGACGATTTTGCAAATTAATTTATGATTTCCTAATAGAATCTGCACTTCCCCGAAGCTCCATCCATCTTTTGAACACTTCTTCTTGTACGTAACCTGGCCCAACTCCTCCTTTTTTTTTGAAATAAAATTCCTATAATTTAATGTTGCCTTAACCATCCAGTGTGTTTTGACTTTGTTTTCACCAATTTAAACATCCTAGCTGAACTTTTTTTGAAATATGTTTTGAAAGTAGTACATCAATGTCCTCTCTCTATATGTGAATACACTTGCTAAAATCACTTACGATAAAAAATTATACCTTAAATTTTCCAAAATAACCATTTCTTACATCATTTGAAACACCTTTCCAATTGATTCAATTGAGATCAACCACTTTTTTGAATGATTTGGATATAAACTAGACCATATTTGAGAAGGTTCCAGTCTGTGTAAATTAGAAGAGGTTATTAGGAGGGCTATCATAAATTAGAATTCAAAGACAGCAAGTGTCATCAACACAACAAGTAGGAACAAAATTAAAAGAATAGACTAACTCTGAAGAAGTTAGAAGGACAAGGGTCCTTGGATGGCTACTGTTGGATTCACCTTCAGCAATTGTATTTGTATGACTTGTTGGAACATTAATACGGGTAGAAAGACCCTGACCTATTAGGTTACTGTCATTTGATGTAGCTGGAGGTGTCTCGGAGATGATTGGGCTATTACTTTGAGTTAACGTTTTAATATTGGTCGGGGTACCACCTTGTTGAGGAGAAATTGTAGTGGGCTTGGGAATAGTTCGCATGTTTACACGAATAGAAGAATTATTCTTACCTAAGGATTTTCCACGACCTCTGCCTCCAACCATACATATAAACAAAAAAAGAATTGTTGTTAGGTTATGAGGTTACATGGAACAATAATGCTGAAATATTAAAATTGTCTTTGTAATTAAGAGCTTGTTGATGACGTAAAAAAATTAGTACTTGGAGATACAAGAGTAACAAGAGTAACTATCTAAAACAAAAGTAACAACAGTGAAGGGATCATGAACTTATATCAGAAGCTTTACATTAAGAATGTGCTTCTGATAAGGCTCCTGAATATTATTGTGGGTAGAAAAACCTTAACCTGTTCGGTTACTCTTATTTGGTGTAACTGGAGGTGTATTTGAGATGATTGGGGTAATACTCTTAGTTGACATTACAATATTGATCGGGGTACCACCTTTTTGAGGAGAAAATCTAGTGGGCTTGGGAAGAGTTTGCATGCTTACACGAATAGCAGGATTACTCCAACCTGAGGATTTTCCACGACCTGTGCCTCCAGCCATATCTATAGTCAAATATATCATTGTTGTTAGATAATTTGGAACAAAAGATGAAATATGAAAACTGTCTCTGTAAGAAATGATAACTGTCAACTAATTTACTTGACACAATCACTGTCAAGTAATGTCATTCAATTCATAGAAATGATAAAAAATTTACATTACAATAAGTCTCCGAAAGAAATAATTAGGAATTGAAATAAAAAATTAAGCACATGTAGTTCAAAGACCAAGAGCTATTTCTTTTTAAACCTAAACTGAAAAGAAAAAACTACAACAGATTATCCTTGATTGAAAATCAGAAACAAATAAAATATAGTGAAAATACAATAGCAAATGATCAAGCACTAGTCACTGTCTTCTTCAAACTCTTCGGCTTCCTCTTACTCTTCCTCATCCTCGTCCTCATCCTCATCCTCTTCCTCATCAGTTTCATACTCTCCTTCCGTGGATACTATGTGGATTTCATGATTCTCTTGCAAAAGTCCATCATCAATGGGTTCATCCATTTCAATTAAATCTACATTTGGATCATTTAAGACTAGAAGCTCATCAAAGGAAGCTATCATATCTGTCTCATGGACTTCAACTTCTTCAACTTGAAAAGGCACATTTACTTTTGAAACTATTTCCACTTCTTCATTAGGCAATTCAATAAAATTTGGAGGTTTGACCTTCAGCACAGCTACGCAATTATTATCATCCATTTTCTTGCTAGGATAAGGTACATAACACACTTGTGTTGCTTGCATTGCAATAGTAAAAAGTTCATATTTTTTATATCGACAACGATGGTTAATATCAACCAATTTGTATTGATTGTGCCTTTTAACACCAACATCCCTATTAGGGTCAAACCATTCACATTTGAATAATACGGTTTTCTTTAAAGGTGATTCACGGTATTCCACTTGTAATATCTCTTTTATTCGTCCATAGTAATCACCAAACTTTGAATCGAAATACAAACTCCACCTATTCATTGTTGATCTTGTGCTACCATGACATTCTTTGTGAAATTTGTATCTATTCACAAAATACACAAAATAACATGTAGCGTCTATTAATGGTCCACGAGAAAGACTACGCAAGAATTCATTCTCAATGGGATTGCATTGGACCTATTTTTTTAAAAAAGTAAGACTTAATAAATTTTAAAACTATATTTAAGCATGTTACTGTATAAAATATTATTTCACAATACTCACAAATTCCTTGAACCATAGAGAGAAATTTTCTTCAACTCATCTATTTGACCTTGAGATAGATTCGGAAATTCTTGTTGTAAACGTTTCTTGAACATACTTCATTACAAAAAAATAAATTCAACTGAAAAGTTGTGATTCAAGGATATTTTTATATTATTAATAAAAAAAAAAAAAACTTTCGTTACCTCACAAACAGCTCAATCTCCTCACAATTCAGTAATATATAAATTTGGGCAGCCTTTATTTCTTCGAGGGATAAATCCCTTTTTTTTTATTCTCCCTATAGTCGACCTGGATGGGAGAATATTCATAAATTTCCTTCTATACCTTCTTTATCCCCACCATCATCATTATGGTCCACGCTATAATTACGCGTCATGACATGAGGTTCAAAATAATGAGAAAACACTTATATTGACTCTGTCGTCAAGTATGCTTCACAAATGGAACCCTCAACACTAGATTTATTTCCAATCATCCTTTTAAGAATTATGAGATACAAAAATATATAACATGTATGGACCATTACATTAGAAGATATAAATATATGGCATACTAGTCACTAATATTATATAAAGCTTTACATTTACCTTTCAAATGGGAACATCCATCGTTATTATACAGGTCTAGCTATCCTTGCTTCATATGGAAGGTGTACAGGAAGATGTTCCATTGAGTCAAAGAATTCGAGAGGAAATATACATTCTAAGTTGCACAAGATTTCTGCGATGTCTCTCTCTAATCTTTCCATGTCATCAACTCGTAGAGTTGTAGAAGTAAGATATTTGAAAAATAAGCTCAATTCTGTTAGTTCTTGCCACACATTACTAGGAAGTAGTTCGCAAAAGGCAATAGGCAATAGTCGTTGCATGAACACGTGACAATCATGACTTTTCATGCCATATAACCTTTTCGCATTTTTGTCTGGACATTTACCCAAATTGGAAACATACCCATCTGGAAACTTTAAGCCTTTCATCCAACTGAACAAGATAGCTCTTGCTTCCTTGTGTATCGTATATATAGCTTTGGGATATTTCCATTACTATCCTTTGCCAATTGAGGTCGATTATAAAAATTTACTATATCTTGACGTGATTGTGGATTGTCTTTGGTTTTGTCATCAAAACTAAGAACGGTGTTAAACACATTATAAAATACATTGTTTTCAATATGCATGACATCAAGATTATGTTGAATCATGTTAGAACTCCAATAAGGCAAATCCAAAAAGATGCTTCTCTTTTTCCATTCGCAAGACTTACATACTCTTCGATTGACTTGTTCTGCATCTAACTCCGTCACTTTTCTTATGTCCAAATCACAAATTTGATTCAATATTTCCTCTCTTGTTTTGTAGGGCGGAGGTGATCTTTGGACAGTCTTGTCTTTAAGAAAGTTCTTATGATCTCTTCTAAATGGGTGATGTTGGCCAAGAAACATCTGATGACAGTCCAACCAAGATGTTTTCCTACCATGGGTCAATCTAAAAGATTTTGTTTCCTCCATACAATAGGGACATGCAAACTTACATGCAGTTCTCCATCCTGATAACATAGAATATGCTGGAAAGTCACTGATTGTCCACATCAAAGATGCCCTTAGTTGTAAGTTTTTCTTTTTTGAGATGTCAAATGCTTGCACGCCTGTCTCCCACAAGAAAGTCAATTTCTTAATTAGAGGCTGCAAATAACATCAATTTTATGTTTGGGGTGGTTTGGCCCCGGAACAATGATTGTTAGGAACATATAAGCCTCTTTGATACACATTCCTGGAGGTAAATTATAAGGTGTGACAATCACTGGTCACGAAGAGTATCTGCTCCCAGACTGACTAAATTGTTGGAAACGATCAGTACATAATCCCAACCTTACATTTCTTGGTTAATGAGAAAAAAAGGATGAGTGTCATTGAAGTGCTTCCAAGCCACAGAGTCTGATGGATGATGCATAACACCATCCTCTCTTGTATGCTCATGATACCATCTCATGTCGGCATCTGTAGCATGGATACATCCAATATTTGCAATCTAGGAATCAAAGGAAAATAATACATTTTCCTGTAACGGATCAATTTCCTCTTACGAGAGCCAACACGACACTTGTATCTATCGTGTCCACAAAATGTACAAGATGTAAGGTGTTCATCATCACCCCAATACAACATACATCATGATTCAGAGCAATCAATCATTTCAATAAGAAAACCCAACCTAAGCACTAGCTTCCTGGTCTGATAGTAGCTATCAAGCACTATGTTATCTTCAGGTAAAGCCTCTTTCAACAATTGCATCAGTTGGTTATAACCTCTCTATGAAATTGTTCTCCATTTTAATATTTAACATCCGATAGACAACAATAAGTTGAGAGAGGGAAGAACCGGGATAAAATTTTGCATCAGTTGCTTGTGGAAAATCATATAATTATTGAGACTCGGGATTAGGATCTTCCTCCATTGAAGGTTCACAAGGATGAGATGACTCATGTTCAGTATTTCCAAAAGATTTCCAACTTGAACCTTGGGAAAGTTAGGACCATCTGCATCTAAAATCATTTGACAGTATGGATTATCATATCCTAATTCAGGTGTAGCACCACCATTCGAATCTTGATCACAAGAAATCTCACCAATCATATTTTCTTCTCCTTGATGTTTCCAGATAAAATAGTTATCAACAAATCAAGATTTATAAAGGTGATGCATAATCATTGAAACATCCGTGAACCTATAGCTGTGACATTTCTTATATGGACATCGAACTTTATTGCCGCTCATGCGATTCTGTTGCAAACATGCAAATTGGATAAATTTATCCACTCCAACTACAAAACTAGAATTTATAGACCCTCGACCATCCAACCTATCATACATCCAACCATGCTCTAGATTATTCATGTTCCTAATAAAGTTTAAATTTAAAAAATAATAAAAAATCATTAACATGAACAAATGTGGAACGGATGGTACTCTTATTCATATTCGTAAAATTAGAACAAAACATGCATTTAGGCAAAACAAAAACAATTTTTATTCACTAGGAACACTTAGTCCCATAAAATTGATAACAAACAAAAGGTATTGAAGCATTACAGTTGAAAAGAAAGCATCTTTAATAGTAGCAAAACTGAACGTAAACATAGGCTTACAGACAATGAAAAAGAAGAACCGAGATTCTACGACATAGCAAAGAGTAGTCATCAAAAATAGATTCAAACAAAAAGGAACAAATAAGCGTCAATACTAAATAATAAATGATAAACGCCAACTTTCACATTAATATGAATCAAGAAAATCTATTAAGAACCCATGTATAGCAAATTAAAGTGATAAATTCTCATCTACAAACAACAGCGATACAACAACACACTAGCGAGGCATATCATGAATAGAAGAAGACGAGGAGAAGATTATGGAGGAAACGTTACCTTTCTCCAGGCAGTGACTAGACAGTGAAAAGCTTGGAGACTTCTTGTTGCTGTTATTTTGAGATATCGAGAATTTCGTCAAGCAAAGTAGAAGAAAGCAAGGTTGGAGTCTAAAAATAAATCTGAAAAATATTCAAAATTAGTAATTAGAGAAAAGCATAAGAAAACAACACTAACTAAAGAAAGTAAAATATTAAAAACAATAGTTAACTCATTCCTTCCAACACTAAAAGAAAAGACACAAGGAAAATATATACATTTCATCGATATCGTTATAAAATTTTATAGCAAACACATAAAACCTTTAGAAAAAAATGTACCAAACAACTACTGTTGACACTTCTACTAACAATTTCATACATAAGAAGAGACTAAGAACAATAAAAAATCTTTCTTTTGCTAATGATCGTAGAAGCTAAGTTAAGCCATCGAACGCCTTATTCATATCATCTCATATCTCACTGTGAATGCTAAAGTAGATAGAGCACACACTCTTATCTTAAAAATCATTGAGATATGTACTCATCATTAAAATCTAATTGCTAAATCATGTCAATACCTATTTATCATTTTTGAATTCTCTTTTTCTATCATCTTTTAGCATGTTATATCTATAAGATTTGCTAAGCTATCTGCAATGCTTAAAGAGAACATATATTTAATGAATACAAGAATCTTATAGTGTGTACATCAATAGCAAGTCTCATTTTATTTTTGAAATACTGCTTACAAGTTTTAGGTGGTGAAGCAAAAGAAGAACTTCCATCAGAAGTGATTTTACCGACGATTTTTTGTTGTGTGGTTTATCAATATGCCTAACATCACATATCCAAGAAAATTTCTAAAAGACTAATGTTCTTCCCTGATAGACCCATCCCGTTTCCCCAGTTATTTTTCACCAAAATAGAAGTCAAAATGCTCCTCTTCACCGCACTAGAAGCTCACCGAACATATGAAAAATGAGAAATTACCAAAGGTAGAAGCTCACCTTTCTCCTGAGGATGAAGGAGACAGGAGCAATTTTACCGTGAACTTGAGAAGGGAGCAATCGAAAGGAGAGGGATACCAGGGCAATCAAAAGGAGAAGGAGACGGGAGAAATCGAATTCTTACCCCTCACTCAGCTGCTGCGTTTCTTTTGGGACGTTTCACAGAGATAAAATCCTATTTTTTAGGGATTGTAATTTTTAGTTTCTTTTTGTGCTTTCAATGAATGGTGAATTTGTAAAATTATTGCAATGAACTTAGCGACGGATTCTGATATCCATCGCTATAAATAAATATAATTATTTGCATTAATTTTTAGAGACAGAAATTTCTGTCAATACGTAATTTAAATTCCATAAAAATATTTTTTACATTCTAGAAACTCTTGGCCATCACTACTTTCGTCGCAATATATTATTAAATTTGTAACACTTACTTTGTTGCAAAATTTATAGCGAAATCTAAGGCGACAAAGTTTCCGCTATTATTCGCGATAAAAAACATATTCCGTCGCCAATCCATTGCTATATTTTAATTCACAAAATAATTTGTCAATTTTGCAATGAAATGACTACTTCGTTGCAAATCCGTAGTTATATAACGACGGAATTGATTACGTTACTAATATCCGTCGCTAAACACTTTTTTTTATAGTGCTCCAAAGCTGTGACACCCGAGAAGATTTTTTGAACTAAGACTCAAATAGTTTATCAGAGTGAGTGAGATTTTACCTAGGCATTAAAATTTTCGTAATTATTAAGGTCAAATTACTAGATTTAGAACCTTGAGTTACGACAAGAAAATTGGAAATACCAAAATATGACAATTTGCAAGTCAATGTAAGTATGAGTTTTGGGTCATCTCAAATGACCATAACTCCCAGTACAAGATGAGTTAGGTGCGTTACTAGATACCACTGGAAAGATCTTTTTGCATTATGTTTTCAACGCCGCCAAGTTTGCTAAATTTCGAGTTTGGATAAGTGAGATATGACCCTTTTTAGTTATACTGTCCAGTTTAGAAAAGTTAGCCGAAAATAGTGATGGATATTTGGTCCTTTCCTTACCTAATCAGATTTAAATCATTTTTAGTTATATTTTAGGGTCAGAATCCTATTAGGTTCAGTTTCATAATCCACAAATACTCTTCGAGTTTTAGATGAAACTTCAAGAAGAGGAAAGAAGAGATGCTGTATTTCAAAGTTTGCATTTCATATTCGAATAAACCTTGTAATTGTAAGAAAGTTGGCTTTTTATATATGGGCCTAGCAAAATAAAAAAAATTGGTATAGGATTCTGTAGGATCTCCCCCCCACCCCTGAAAAGAAGAGAAAAGAGGAGAGTTCATCGAGATTCTTGCGTCTTCTTGTGGAATTTTCCATGGTTCTAATACCTTAGAGGTATTTAAGTTTCCATAGTGTTGGGTTTTTTCACCCACATGCCAGAAATGTTATTTTTAGTGTAATTTAATTCTCGAAAAGTTGAAGGATTCAAGTTCTTGTTAGGTGTTCTTGAGGTTCATTGTAGATCTTGTCTTGTGTGTATTTTGATGATTTCATGAGATGAAAGTGATTGTTTTAGTATTTTTTTAAGAGTATTAGTTTTAACTTAGGATGGGTAATTTAATCTAAGGAAGACTTGAGAAAAGAAATCGATTAATAGTTATTTAGGATCAGAAAACAAGAGGCAAAATTTGTTGAAACATTGCCTTAAGAGGGCCTGGCATGGCGCGCCCCACATACGCCCAGAAAAACTGGGGTGGCACGCCTCTAGTGCGCTCAAATGTACTCTCTGATGTTAGGGGATGGCTCCCCACTCCCGGAAAACGCCAAGTTGCCTGCCCCACTCCTTTTGCGTCGGTAGTCCTGTTTGAGCTCATTTAGAGTGTATCTTCACTCCTTTTGAGAGAGTCCCTTCGAGTCATTTTGAAGAGTCTTCTGCAATTTCAAGTAACTTATTTCAAGACTCAAGTAAGTGAGAATGAATTGAGTTGAATGTATTTATAAGTCTACAATATATCTAAATCCTCCACGACATGATCCAAAACTCTTGAATTCATAATCCAGATTCAAGAGAGAGAGAGTTAAGAGTAGAGTTTTAAAAAAGTCTCTAAGTTAAATTATGAATTATTTGAGATCCATCATTGATTTGAAGTAAGTTTTGAGTCGAGTTGTTCATGCCTATAACTTCCGCATCAATTCAATAAAATGAGTATTATTGAGAGGAGTAGTATCTCAGACTTCTAAGTCTTGAGTATTGAGTTATTTAGTCCTATATTGAGTTAAGAAGTACCTCTTCGTTCTCGAGTTGAGTAATTCATGATCATAATTCCTCATGAACTCTCCAAGTTGAAAATCATGAAATCATCCACATGAGATCCTTAACCTTGAATCCATACTTCAATTCTAGGAAGGTTAAGAGTCAAGTCTATAAGTTAAGAGCAAGTCGAAGTAAAGTTTATAAAATTTTCTAAAGTCTTTCACAAAAGTGCCACTTTGTTTTAAAGACTTAAAGTTCAAGTCATGAAAGAGTAAAGAGTTTAATTATAATCAAAAAATCTATAAGGGAACTAAGTATTCCCTAAAAGTTTAAGTTTCAAGTTAAGTAAAGAGCAACAGTAGAGTTCATTTCTTAAAATCTATAAGGGTACTAAGTATTCCATAAGAGTTTATAAATGTTTTCAAATTTAAGTTTAAAGGGAAATTAGAAGTTCCGAAAGTGTTTTGATATAATGAGGGAAACATTGATTCGAAGAGGAGCTTCTTAAAGTTAAAGGGTTCAACAAATTATCTAAAGACAAAGAAAAGAAGTTTCAATTAAAAAATGAGCTAAAGTACGTTTTGGAAGTAGTATTGAGCATAGATGCGGGGATTAGAGTTCATATTAACTAAACTCTCCATGTAAACTATGTAGCCGCCATGGGAATTGGTGGTCATACTTTTTAGATGATCACGTAAGGTGAGGTAGTGGATCCACTATGTTGAGTAAGGTCCTATAACGATAGAAAGGTGTACGATGGTCCTCTTGCAAGGTGAGGTAATACGTTGTACCATTACTTATGCTCATAGTAATGGTTGTTAGTTAGAGAAACTCCCACAGTATTACTTACATGGTTCCTCAAGGTGTTCTGCTTAGTATGAATGTGGATATGAGACTTCATTCATGCATTGCACAAGTAGACTGTGAGAGGGAGCATGATATGTATTTATGATAATAATATCTTTTGTTAAGATCATGTTTTGAAACAACTTTTCTTTGTATTGCACTTGTTTTAAACTATTTTATATTGAAACGAGTTCAGCTAAGTATCATGAGTTGAGTATTTTTACTTGAGTATCCTTAGTCGAGTATCATATCATTGAGTTCAGTATTTAATCACTAAGATGAGTATCTTATTCTTGAGTATTCATTGGGTTTCAAGTTTGAGAAGAGGTAGGTATGTTCCAACCTTTTATTCAAGTATCAAGCTTATGTTATACTTTAGAATTTCCCTTACATTCCCGTACATTCCACGTACTTAGACAATTGCCATGCATTTTCGCATGATGCGTACGCAGGTATTCAGTATCATCAACAGGAGCTTCGTTGATACATCGTAGAGTTCAAGTCAGCTATGCTGAGCCTCTTTGCTTCCGGAGGAATTCATTTACTTTTCAGTTTAGTCAGGAGGTCGTGAGTCTGTCCCTACTTCCATCTTTGTCAGTTAGAGGCTTCATAGATTGGCAGTTCAGTTAAGGAGTCTGTATTTTACATGTATTTTATTAAATGTTTTAAAGACTAATGTTGCCTATTTTATGGCTTTTTGAATATATTATTTTATTCAAGTTTTTCCATTGAGGTTACTGAATCTTTTTCGCTTTTCAAGCTTTGGATCCTTAAGTGACTGTTCCGCTTGTAGTCATCCAGGATGTGGGTTCGCTTGGGGACCAGAAATGGTCTTCGAGTGCCGGCCACGTCCAGGATGTAGGCTCGGGTCTTGAAAACTTGGTATCAGGGCATAGGTTTAAGTGTCCTAGGGAGTCTATGAAGCCGTGTCAAGTAGGATCATTTTTATGGTTGTGAGGGCCCCACCTCTATAAATGAGGGACTACATACATTTAAGTAATTTTTTCCCTTCTTCCATACTCTTAATCGTGCGACAGATCTAAGTTATAGACATCTTCTCTAAGTCGTGTGCTCTCTTATTTATTCGACTACCAATCATATGAGAGGTGGTTGAAAAGTGAAGTTAAAAGATCCTTATGAATGAGTCGTTCTCAGCAAGATTTTTGAGGAAGTGATGAGTCTCCTAAGGGGCTTGAGAGAAGCCCAAGAGTAAGTTAAATATTTATTTTCATAGGAATGAACCCATATTAACATGAATTGTTCGTTTGATCTAAAAGCGAGTAGTTCTATTTTTCCTAAATCTTGTTTCATCTAAGATCTTTATGAGAGGGAGTATGTTTAGATTTAGGTATGATTTTCACCCCCAAAAGTAGCAGCAGTTATGAGATCATGAGAAGTACTAGTGAAAGAGCCGTAATTACAGATAAGTATGCAGAGTTATAGAGATCTATGAAAAGGAGATGTTGTTTTGGCAAACTAGGTTTGTATAGTCATGCACCTAATAAACTATTAATGAAAAGTTTCCCTTGTGGTAGAGTAAGAACTGATGAGTTGTGAAGAGCTCAAATAAGAGGTAAATTAAGTGTTGTAAGTTAATATGAATTAGAGTATACCTTAACTAAAAAAGGGTTTATGATAATGTGTCATTGTGTTAGTAATGACCAAGTGTGAGTGGTGAATATATTTATAGAAGATACAGAGTATTGATAATGTGATAGATTAATTTAGGTTTGTGAATTTTGAAAGTAGAACCTCATTGAATTTAGAGGATGATAGAGTTACTTGGGAGATAATGCGCATTAAGTGAGTAGGTAGCACTTAAGTTGTGATGTGGAATGTGATGGTAGTTAGAGTATGCAGACTGAGAGTTAAGGATCGAGTATTTCTTATGAATTCCAAGTGGGAAAGTGTTTCCGAATTTCCATAATAGTAATGAAGTATAGTATAGTAGAGAAATCATATTGATATCCGAGCTTAGTAATAAACATAAAGCTTGAATTTGATATTAGTGTCATCATCAAAAGAATGAAAACATGAGGCTGAAGAGGTCAGTCTTGGTAGTTGATATTGTTACAAATAATATGGGTGTAGATAATGAGGAACTACTTAAAGAACAAATGGTGTACCTCAGATTGACAATAATAGAAATAATATTTATGAAGTTGAAGACAATATCCTCCTCCGCTTGTATTTTCCATTCATTACGATATTGTCCTCAACTTCATGAATATTATATCTATGTTACTCAATATTATGCACGCCATTTGTTTGTTGAAATAATTTTTCATCATCTCCACCCATATTATTTGTATCAACATAATTAATAATCATCTTGTCTCCGTTTTCTGATTCTTTTTCCGCTCTCTCTTTCTAATTTTCTCCTCAATACAAATTGCCGCAACTGTTTCACAATTTTCTCGTTTAGTGACCTTTCTAGAAAAAAACATGGACCTTCTTTCAAAGACTTTTTTGCTAAGAGTTCATTGAATTCATCGCATACAACTGCATAATTATTTCATGAAGTTGACAATTAGACTTTAATTGTATTAAATACTATATGAATAGTTAATTTCAATCATATTCACTATAAAAGTTGTGTTCCAAAGTAATAACTTATCAATTATTAAATAAAATAGACATTAAAAACAAATCACTAATGTCACTAAACAACAAAATATTCATTGCTACTCATAATTAAAGTGAATTATACAAAATTCTTTAGCTCTAAAGATTTTATTAATAGCAAATTGTATAGTCGATATTTGTAGTATTTATAAATGTTACTGACTTTTCTCATAATAGATGTCATAAGTGGATTAATAGAATAAATACTTATATAGTGAAATTATACCAAACATCACAACTTTAGCGAAGAGTTCAAAAGAAACCATATTTGGTGAATGAGCACAGATTATAATCACATCAAAAAAAATTTCCGTTGGAGAGCATTTCCATTGCTTCTGAAGATATAGAAATTGCAGTTACAATGATGATTCGTTCATTTCTCATATCTGAATTCCATCATAATTTTCAAGTTATATGTAACTCTTTTGGTTATGCAGTTTCACATATTAATCAACTTATATTTTAATATATCTCAATCTTAGACATATTTACCGAAAAAAATATTTACAATAAATAATTGAATCTATCTATGTAGAGTATGAGAAAAAAATTAGTGGTGTTATTATCATTATATTTCAAGTTTGAAACTTCTTTTTTAAAAATATTATGAAAATAGCCAATTTTATAAAAAAAAATAGATGAATAAATTGATTGATCATTATAGTTAACCTAAGATAAACATAATATTTCACTAGTAATAATTAAAGTAGATTCAAATTTATTCCTTTGAAATTACGGGGGAAAATAAAAGTATCTTAAAGATTGGTGCACTATCAAAAGTATATAATAATATGTTTATATTGAAGAACTTTCTTAGAAGGAAGAAAAAACAGTCCTTTATATTAAAACGAAAACTTTTAATCAAAAATGAAAAAGGTCAAAAATACCTCTTAACTATCTGAAATAGAACAAAAATATTATTTGTTTGTGTTTTGGATAATAAATACCCTACTTTTTTTTTGTCACACAAATACTCTAACTTTTACTAATGCCACCAAGCATGCCATGTGATTTTTTTGTCACGTAACCAATAAACATCAGTATCTACCATGGAAAATCACGCAATTTAATATTCATAAGCCTGTCCTATTTAAAATCCACCCTAACCCTTACTCTAATTTACAACTAAATATAAGACCATACTCTGAGTGTCGGTTTGATCAAAGAGGCGCTGGATGATGATGGACCTGGTTACATGTGTCTGTATCATAATAATGCATCTAGCAGGCATCAGTACATTGAATGTATGAGTATGCGGTTTGAAATGTTAAAACACCTTAAGCTTTAAAAGTGTTAGAAGGAAAACTTATCTTGGCTCTATTCAAATCAAGAATAACTTAACTCAATACTACTTAAAAACATATTTAGCTCGTATGGTTTTTAAACAACTTCTTCTCTGGTTTGAGTTAATTACTTAAAATTAACTTTAAAAGCTCTCTTCGAAATCAGAGTTTCCTCCTTACATTAACTAGCCAAAGCCTCTTTTGGAAGTCTCATATTCCTTTCTTTCTCAAAATGTGAAAATGTTTGCAACTCTTAGAGAATACTTAGTTTTCTTTTAACTTTTGACAAATGAACTCAACTCTTTACTCTTTGCCTAATTTTCAACTTGATCCTTAAAAAAAGTTAAACTTTTAATAAGGACTCTTGAAAACTTTGAGAACATACTTTGACTTGCTTCTTAACTTTTATAATTTACTGTTAGCTTCTTTGAATTTGATCTTAACTTCCCTTGAATTACATTATGGATTCAAGGTTCATGATATCATGTTGATGGATAATTTCATGACGTTTAGATGTACCTTAGAGTGTTGGAATCAACTAAGCAACATAGCTACATCACTTCGTAATTAGTACGAAAAGGTAGGGGAAGAACGCGGAGAACTGACGTCCCTGGCGCTCTGAGAGGCAAGCGGATCGAGCCCTCATAGTTTAGAAAACTTTTTGTGACACATTGGCTGGAGCAATGCGCCATAGGCAAAAGCTCAAAAGAACTTTTGTGGCGCTCTAGCAAGTGCGGCGCCCTAGCCTTTGCCTAGAAAATCTCCAACCTTTCTCCTTCATTTTTCATCTCTAAACCCTCTAAACTTTCATGGTTCTTTTCCAAAAAACTTAGAACATTAGTACCCTCAATACCCAATATATTTAACTCAAAAAACAACCCATAATTACAAATCAAATGAACACTAGGCGTTCAACAACTCAACTAAATGGAATTCTACAATGTTCTTCAAGAACTTCACATACTAACGTGTAAAAAACTCACCAATCACTGAATTGAAACAAGTTAGGTGTGTGGGTGAAAGGAACTACCACTAAATGATCTCACACACCTTTATAGGAATCACCCCCGACAAATTCCACTCGTAAAGCTTTGACATTTTGGCAAATTCTTGACTTTTGTCCCTTTCTTTCTTCTTTTCTCTCTTCTCCAAACCCTAAGCGTAATTCTAACCATTTCAAACTGAACTAATTTACTATTTATTCCCCAATAATTCCCTAAACGAATCAGGAAATTATTTCCAAAAAATTATATTGTTTAGTCTTTGTTCTTTTAATTATTCATAAATGTTTTTATGTGCTTATAGAAGAAGCAAATTAGATTGTTTAGTCTTTATTCTTGTTATAGGCATGTTATACACTGGATAGCCTTCCTACATAAAATGTATATTTTTTATCAAGGGTGGTGGGGGGGGGGGGGGTTGNAATGTATATGTTTTTTAAGGGTGGGGGGGGGGGGAGTTGATAATCCTATGTTAACATTTGTCTAGCTCCAATTTCTTTAGATGTTCTAGAAGTTCGACAATTCTTAAAGCAATATATAAGAAATATCCTTTCAACAATTCGAGATCCCCAGAAGAGACCAAAAGTAGTCATCTTACATCAGGCAAAAAATCTTTATGTGAATCTCAATAAAGAGTAGAAATAGAAAATATGGGACAATGCCCCGTCTTAAAAATATTATTCCCAATCAAATACAAAGAGCACTAGACCATTATTGGAAATGTTTGGTTTTGTGGTGTGCTTCAAAAACATCAGTATAGACCATTATTGGAAAAGTTTGGTTCACAAAGACTACAACACCCAATTATAGGAAACATTACTCATAGGCCTTACTCGACATTTAATTAACAATTGGGATCGTCATACTCAAAGTTAATACAACTTGGAACTCAATGTAGCTCATTATACAACACATTCAGATAACAAAATAATGTTTGATATAGGTATTGGAAATATGAAGATTAATGACTACAATTTGAATGTGAATCCACGAAATACAAACATATATTTAGGTGGCACAACGATGTCTTATATTGATGCAGGCGATTTGTAATGCACTTGGAACAATAAGTGCTAATTTTTAGCAACATATTGTTCCAACAAATATGTCTTGGAGTGTTGGAATTTCATGATGCTTAGATGTACCTTAGAGTGTTGGAATAATCTAAGAAACAAAGGTACATCACTTAGGAATTAATACGAAAAGGTGGGGGAATAATGGGGAGAACTGAAGTCCCTGACACTCTGAGAGGCGTGGAGTGCCAGACCTCAAAGGTTTGAGAACTTTCTATGGCACTTTGGCTGGCGCGTTGCGCCAGAGGCCAAAGCTCAGAAGAAATTTTTGGCACTCTAGCAGGCGTGGCGCTCTAGCCCCTTCCTAGAAAATCTCCGACCTTTCTCCTTCATTTTTCATATCTACACCCTCTAAACTTCAATGGTTATTTTCCAAAACACTCAGGACATTAGTACCCTCAATACCCAATAGCTTTTACTCAGAAAACAACCCAGAATTATGAATCAAACTAACACTAGGCGTTCAACAAATCAACCAACAAGAATTCGACAATGTACTTCAAGAACATCACCTACCAACATCTAAAAAACTCACCAATTACTTAATTGAAACAAGTTTGGTGTGTGGTTTAATGGACCTCACACTAAACGATCTCACATACCTTAAAAAGAATCACCCCCGACGAATTCAACTAGCAAAGCTTTGACATTTTTGGCAAATTCTTGAGATTTGTCCATTTCTTTCTTCTTTTCTCTCTTCTGCAAGCCCTATGCGTAATTCTAACTTTCTCAAACTGAACTAATTTAGTTTCTTTTACCCCAATAATCCCCGAAAAATGAATTAGGAAATTATTTAGAGAAAAGACTAGTTTTCCCTTCTTTAAATCCGAATTTGGACTTTTCTGAATCTAACAATTTGTGTTCAGAAAGGCATAACTTACTCATACGATATCGAAATTGTGCAAACTCTGCGGAGTTGAAAAGATCATTGCAAGGGCTTTCCAACCATATCACGAACTACCTCTAACTCTTCCTGAGCTAGATGTTATGGTTATTTGAAAATGACGAAAAACTCATTTTCTTAACTTATACAATTTTTCTATATATTTCCGTTTCTTACCAACAAGGTATATTTTTAGTTTCTTAGATTATTCTTAGTCATTTCAAGTTGAAAGATGTTACAATATCTCCCTCTTGAGACCTTTCGCCTCTAATGAGATTGCTTTCACTAAACTTAGCATAGCAACATCAAGTGCAACATTAAATCAAACAAACGCAAGTGAGAACACGCTTACTCATAACTTATATAATACTAAGAAGAGAATTAGTATCTTGAACTTCATCTTCTCCGGATTCAAGAGGCGTGGATATCTTTTCTTCATATACTCTTTAGCTTCCTAGGTATCTTCTTCATTAAATTGGTTCCACCATAGAACATTGACTAATGCAACCTTCTTTGTTCTCAACTTGCAAACTTGGCGATCTAAAATCTGAACTGGAATCTCCTCATAAGATAAATTATGTTTATTCCCAACATTCTTAGTTGGTACAATAAATGAAGGGTCACCCATGAACTTTTTCAACAAAGATATGTGAAATATCGAATGAACTACTGCTAACTCTTGTGGTAGTCTATTTTATAAGCTACATTTTCAATCCTTTTGGCTATGCGATAAAGTCCAATATACTAGGGACTAAGTTTTCCCTTCATATGAAACCTCATGACACCCTTCATAGGTGAAACCTTCAAATATACCTAATCTTTCATTTCAAACTCAAACGGTTTTCTACTAACATCTGTGTTTTTTAAAGACTCTATGCCATTTTCAATCGCTTTTGAATCACTTTTGCCTTCTCCATAGCTTGGTGAACTATTTCTTCCTACTACCCTGCTTCACCAACTTCGATCTACCCAATAGGAGATCTGCATCTTCTCCCATAAAGAGCTTCCTATAGAACCATTTGGATGCTTGAATGATAACTATTGTTGTAAGAGAACTCAATGAGAGGTAGGTGATTATCCCAATTTCCCTTCAAATAGATCAAACAAGCCCTCCATATATCTTCCAATATCTTGATAGTACGCTCTCCTTTCCCATCCTTCTAAGGATGAAAAGCAGTACTTAAGTTCACATTTGAACCCAAACTATCCTGGAAAGATTTCTAGAATTGTGGCAAAAAACTGTCCACCTCTATCTTAAATGATCAAAATTGGGACTCCATGAAGTCTCACCACCGTCTGAATGTATAACTTTCTATAACGCTCTACCGAATGAGTAGTCTTTATTGTTTAAAAAATTGGGTTGATTTTGTCATTGTATCTACAACTACCCATATTGAATCATGCTTCATGTGAGACCTTGGTAACCCTGTGATGAAGTCCAAATTAATCATCTCTTGCTTCCATTCTTGAATTTCGATATTTTAAGTCAACACTCCTGGACTTTGTGGCTGTACTTTTAGTTGCTGGAAATTTAGACACTTGGCAACAAATTCAGTAATACCATTCTTCATATCATCCCACCAATATACCTCTCTCAATCATGGTACATCTTTGTCGAACCCGGATGGATGGAATATGTCGACCTATGTGCTTCCTCTATGATCCTCTCTTGGATCCCATCCACCGTTTTTATGCACAACCTACCCTGGTACTTCAACACACCATCTCCCCTTTTTCGAAAGCTAATACTCTTTGCTTAAAAACATTTGCTTTCAAATCAAGCAAAATAACGTCTTGGTCTTGTTTTTCTTTCACCTCTAATACTAGTGATGATTCTGCCCCATCGGTCACCACTATTCCTCCTTCTGTGAAATCCATAAGTCTGACTCATAGGCGTGCAAATTTGTGAACATCTTTGGCTAACTCCCTCTTTTATTGCTCAACATGGGCGGTGCTCCCCATAGATAACCTGCTTAAAGCATCAGCAACTACATTATCCTTAACTGGATGGTAAAGAATACTCATTGTCATAATCATTGAGTAACTATAACCACCTCTTCTGTCTCATATTGATCTCCTTACTGGGAACACATATTGTAAGCTCTTGTGATTAGTGAATATATCAACAATAACACCATACAAGTAGTGTCGCTATATATTTAAAGCAAAAATACATCAGCCGATTCTATGTCATGGGTTGGACAATTCTTCTCATGAATTTTAAACTGCCTGGAGGCATAAGCTATAACCTTTCCATTCTGTATTATAACACAACCCAAAACAACTCTAAATGCATCATAGTACACCACAAAGCCTTGAGTACCTTGCGGTAAAGTCAAAATCGAGACAATAGTCAACCTCTTTTTCAATTCATGAAGGTTTTACGCATAAGCTTCGTAAAATTGAAACTTAACAGTATTCTATGTCATCTTGGTCAAAGGAGATAGATAGACGAAAACCCCTCAACAAGCCTTCTATAGTAGCCAGCCAAACCTAAGAAACTCCTTATATCTTTTAGAGACGTGGGTCTAGGCCAACTCTGAACTGCTTCTATCTTTTGGGTATCAACTCTAATTCTATAGCCGGATACTGTGTGGCCCAAAAATTCCATAGACTTAAGCCAAATCTCACATGCTGAGAACTTAGTATATAACTCCTTACCTTTCAATGTCAGAAAGGTTATTCTATGATGGCTAGCATGATCTTCTTCATTTCTTGAAAAGATTAGTATGTAAACAATGAAGATGATAACAAACATATCTATATAAGGTTTAAAGACTTTGTTCATAAGGTCCATTAATGATGCTGGTGCATTAGCTAAACCAAACAACATGAACAAAAACTCATAATGCCCATATCTGGTTCTAAAAGTTATCTTCAAAATATCAGATTCCCTAACTTTCAACTAATGGTAGCCAGATATGAGGTATACTTTCGAAAAATAGCTTCCACCCTTAAGTTGATCGAATAAATCATCTTGGAATAGGAAACATATTCTGAATGGTTACCTTTAATTGACGGTAGGCTATACATATCCTAAGGAAGCCATCTTTCTCTCTCATAAATAAGACCAGAGCGTCCCGAGGTGAGACACTTGGTCAAATGAAACCCATATCTAACAAATATCAACTGTTCTTTCTGCTATTTCAACTCTGGTGGTGCCATTCTATTAGGAGGAATAGATATAGGACAAATATCTGGAATGATGTCGATTTCAAAATCTATTTCTCTCTCAAGTGGGACTCTGGGTTATTCAACATAAAAGACTTCTGGAAACTCTTTTACTATAGGAACTGAATGAATGGGAGGTACCTTAGTACTTTAGTCATTACCTTGGACTAAGTGATAGATACAACCCTTTGAAACAAACTTTCTAACCTTAAGGTACGAAATAAAATGACACTTAGGCACTGATGAACTACTACTCCACTCGATAACTGGCTCATTAGAAATGTGAAACATGACAACTCCACTTCTACAATCTATTGCCGAATAAAAGGCATAAAGCCAGTCTATATCTAAAATGACATCAAATTCTACCATGTCTAACTCAACTAGGTCAGCCGTGGTTTTCTTGTGATTGATGGAAATAAGACAATAACGATAGACTCGTTTTGTTAAAATAGACTTCCCAACAGGTATAGAAAACAAAAAAGCGTTCGTCAAGTTTCTAAGGAAGAAATGCAAACTTATTTGCAACATGAAGAGATACAAACGTCAAAATTGCCCCTGGGTCTAGCAAATCATAAGCATCAAAAGTAACCCAGTTCTTGAAAGAACGCTTGAAACTCCGCTCTGAATCTATAAGTGTTTAGAAAAATTTAAAAAGTTATCTAGTATTAATTAGAAACTTATATGAGGTGAATAAAACGTTGTAAGTCTGGTTAAGAAAAGGAAAATACAAATCCGCCTTTCTAAAAACGAATTAGATGCTTTAAATAAAGAAACTTCACTTTATGGGGTATAACTTCTTCCTCCAAGATAGAGATTAAGAAAACATGGCGTTGTTTTAAAAAGGACTTAAAGACCTTTAGTTTGATAGGTCATGGGCCACTAATTCTATATGTTCTAAGAGATATGATTGTTTGAAGTTTACCCACGTAATATCTCATATTGAAACTCAATCGTTATGAAAGCTTTCAAATCAACTTTGTGCCAGGGGATTCTATAGACATTGATTATCATTCCACACTAAAGAATTTATCTTAACACCTAATAAAATTTAAGAATCACTCTGTTTAATCTTATTGACCAATGAATAATGATTTGAGTCTTAACTTAGAAATTTAATGGATGTTATAATATTTACCTTTCTTGCTCGGTCGCCATATGTTGCCTATTGAGTACCTTTGTTTTGGTAGTTATGCTACACTCTATATTTTCTCGTGCTGCAGGGCGTAGTACCGGCTAATAGCAATGTCTGTTTATGCCATCCTTTGCAACTTTGGAATATCATATACGATGGTGAGCACTTCGCGTCCTCGATCAACCTGTCTTGTTCTGTACATATGTTAGATTAGCTTTTGACTTTATTAAGGTTTGTCATGTTCCACTTGAGGACTTGTATTTATTTTTGGTAGACATCTATACTCGTGACTTTCAAATTCTGTGAAGGTATCTATTTGATATAGCTTTGGGTTGCTTTCTAATTCTTTCTTTTCTTATATTAGCATTGATTTTTGTTTAGTTTTACCCTGATACTCACTACTTTTTATTCGTGGTATTGGTCAAGTTATTTTAGTAGGTTCTATGATGACTCGACAAGTCAGGCCGTGACATTCTTTTTCAGAAGTTTAGGAGAAATTTTGTTGAGAACGTTTTAGGTTATAACCCTATTTCTATTGTGATTCATAGAAAGTCGTTCCCATGACCTTTAAGCTTAAAATCTTGTTTGAGATCTAGGCTGATTTCAATACTCTCTTTACGATTCAGTTCGGACTATTTTAGTAGAAAAGTTCTTCCGTAAGAAAGATAGAAGGAGTAAATCCTTTCCCTTCCATTCTTAAATTCCAGGGGGGAAGGGATATTGTAACACTCCAAAAAATTCTAAGCTAAGACCTGAATAATTCTTCATTTGTGTATAAGGTCATATCCGGTGATATTTAAATGTGCTTAGGTTTTAAGGTCAATTCTTTAATGTGGGAGTTCTTATTCACATTTAGTTGTTGAGAAGCATATGTTATGACTCTCCCTTTTAGCATCAATACACCACCTACACCTACACCAAAGCATCACATAATATCACAAATAACACACCTTATTCGGGTAATACTAAGCTAGGTGTTGAGGTTAATAACTCATTTAGTTCTTAAAAGTTTGCCTCACACTTATCAGTTCAAAGAAGTACCAGCCTTCTGAGTCTACTTAGTCAATGGTGATATTCTACACGACCTAAAAATTTACTAATTTTTAACCTTTCACCTATGTGCTAAACAGGTTGCCTAACGTGTTCCAACAAAGAAGTAAAGACTGTAAGTAAAAACAAACTATTTTTACGTGGAAACACCCGACTCAAAAGGTGTAAAAGCCACGACCTTTATCCTTATAGGATTTAACTCCAACTCCACTAAATCAACTACGAGCCTCCACAAAAGATAGATTACAAACATTTCAACCTACCTTAACTTCAAGTTATGGATTTGAATTCCAACTCTTGTAATCCTAGGAACTAACACTAATTCCTAACCTTCAACATAAACCTCCTAAGGTATGTGTTCCCAACTCTTTGAGCTATCACAACCCTAAGACAACACTCCTAGTTAAGTTTATAACTCACTTAACTAAGATTACATCAAGACTCATTTACAAAGAAAAACTCCTAATACATAAACTATGTAAAGGATCAGGTTCTTCGATGTGTTCCTTCAGTTCGCTGGTAGTACTTGCGAAGTGAATTTGATAGTCGCTTTATTTTGCTCTGTAAGTGCACACATATTCTGAACAACTTCACTTCTATTTAAGAACAATTTATCATAGAGTTATTGTTCACTTCAAACTCCTTATTGACTTGAACTCTCTAGACTTAGAGTTCTACTTCAAGTAACACTCCTTCTTCAATTCAAACTCCTACCTTCTTTGGACGTCTTCTTCGAATTACATTCATTGATTCTGTTGTATTGCAGTCGAACTCCAACACTTCAATTCAACAGTAACATTAGGAGTTCTACTTTATGTGAGACTCCTTCTTCAATTAAAACTACTTGCTCTTTAGACTCCTTATTCAACACAAACTTATTGATTCTTTCTATTCAATTCATCTGATGTTTATTTTCTTGGGGTTTCTCACGAAATTAACATTATCCATTCCTTTATTTCTGCACTCTTGTCTTTATTCATTCTAGAAGCTTTCTCGAATTCAAAAGCTCGTGACCGTGTACCTTTGGACCGTGTTGACTAACATGTTTCTTCTTTCTTTGTCAATCATCAAAACTGCATAAATCCCAACAAATGGAGCTACTATGGTAGATAAAATCTAGACAAGCCGACAATAATAGCCTGCCCATCCAATGAACTTCAAATCTTGATAGGGGAATTAGGTCTCACCCAGTCACGAATTGGACCAACCTTTGCTAGGTCAACCATAATAGCATCCTTTGTCAATACATGATCCAAGAAAGACACATACTCAAGCAAAAACTTACAATTGAAGAATATTGTGTATAACTTCTCCTCTCTCAGTCTCTAAAGTAAAATCGTCTTGGGAAGAACATGATCAACTTCATTCTTGGAATAAACTAAGATATCACGAGTAAATACAATCACAAAAGATTCTAAATAAGGAAAAATATCCGGTTATTCAACTCCATAAAAGTAGTTTGGTCACTAGTCAACCCAAAGGACATGACCACAAACACAAAATGCCCCTAACTAGTCATAAAAGTATATATTGGGATATCAACATCTCGAACTCTTAGTGTAACTCTCTTGAAATTCCATGACTTAGACTAGATCTTAATCTATTGAATAATATTTAGAATGATATTTACAAATCTATATTAATGTAATAAACTCATTAATAAAAGGTTAGATCCAAGACCTTGACGTCAGGAAACTAGCTAATTTGAACTAGTTGACGTCCCTATGTTTGGTGAAGGTTTCAAAGTGTCAGATGATGTCTAAAACTTGTAAAAAGACTTTATATAGGTAGAATGTGGTACAAAGTGTCCAAACGTACGGTAACGATACCCCAAAGACCACACGAAGGTTCCTCGGGCAGGACCCCAACATGGGTGTAAGCTGCCAAAGCAGCCTGCGTGAACAAGATTGGAGCATGAGGTGTGCGTTGCACAGCCTACACGCAGGCTACTGCCTCAAGAATTGAGAGGCCGCCTCGCGACGCGAGGATAGCACGCACCTCACTGCCTATTCCCAAAATTTTTTAAAAATAACGGATATTGGCCCCGCGATGCGCACCCACTTCCCAGATTATTTAATGTCGTATTTATATTAATTTTAACTTCATAAAATGACTCATTTAATTAGAGGGTCTTTTGGAAAATTTATAGGTCGACTATATGTTTATTATAGATCAGTTTTATACCACTTATTACACCCTAAATAAGATTCAAACAAAGATTCTCTCATCTCTCAAGAAACACTCTCTTTTCAAAACTCCATTTAAGAACAAGAAGAGCTTAAGGAAGAAGATGAAGACTTCAAGATTTTCTTCCTAAATTCGTGGTTTATTCGTCAATAAGGTATGACTTTTTCACTCTTGGTATTCCTTTCCCCAAAAGTTCCTCTCAAGGAAAGTTTTCAAGAAATTCAAATTATAGGGTTTTTACTCTAAAAAATAGATTTTCTTCCAAACTCTAAATTTATGACTATCAATAAAAAGTAATTGTTTTCTATGGTGTATTTCACACGAATTGTTGAGTATTTGATTAATAATGTTTGAATCTCGTGTGATGCATGATTTCACTCTCAATTTATGATTTCGAATGGGTTATCTACTACTTGATAACACGTAATTTTTGGGATTGGGACTATGACTATAATGAACACTTTAATGACCCTTCTTCCTTATTCTACTTTACGAACTAGTCTTGTTTATGAGTTGAAGAGTTAGTATTGGCTATGATATTGAGTATTTCACTGACAAGATTATTGTAGTTTGAACTAAGTTCTTGACTAAGGATCTCGGAAGCAAGAGGTAAGTCTTCTAAAGTCGTAATAACTCAACAATGTTTCTATTAGCCTATAAATGATGTTACTATGTTAATGATGTGTGTATATGATGATATGTATGTAAGTTGGGATGTGAATATGATAATCGTGAGATTATGATAATAATATGATAATGCAAATTTATGTATTCTCTTGTATACTTTACACAAGATGATTTATGATATGTTCATATGAAAAACGGAGGGTTACGATGAAAGGAAATTCTCATCTAATCTTAAAGAGCTCATGATCATGTTTATACAAGGATTTAATCTCCTATTACTTATGATAAGATTTATGAATAAATGATGACTTAAAGATTAATCAAAAAGGGAATTAAGCTTAGCATCGATAGACTATATATGAGAGGCGTCCTTTCCCTAGGGGGAAGGTAGGTTCACAATGAATCTCATGAGATATAGGCTTCCATGTAATGTAAAACTATAAGTCTCTAATACATCTCCTATTTCTTGAACTAAGTTGCGAACATAGGATACGAATTTGTGGATAAACCTAGAAAGCTATGTCATGTTTGCTTCTACTTTGGTCAGTAGACCACCTTCTTTCGGGGTGGGGTTCTATGACACCAGATTCCATGTTTAAGTCGCATTGTCTAATGTCATTTAAGGCGAATGTTCCCTTAAGTAAAATGAAAGAAAAGTAAATGGATGTTGAATAAGGTGATTTGAAGGGTCTACTTAGTATAGGTAGGGTTATGGGACTCTGCCTAGACATTGCACAAGTTGACTCTAAAGGAAGTCCTAGGAGATTGTTCTTGTGTAGTATGGTAACATGAAAGGTATGATGCATATGATAAATGATTTTACTCTTATATGAAGTTGGTTACGTTAACGAACTTTTTATTGATCTATATTGCTTTATGAGGTGATGACTACTTATGTTACAAGTTATATGAAGCAAAACTCTACTTATGGTCTCCTATATTATCTACTTGGTTGTGTGGGGTTATGGGAGCTTCACATGACCATTGCACTTGTAGGTTGGGGATGGGATCATTTGTAAGTGTTTTGTATGTTATGTTTATATGATCTATTGAAAATGAAATGTTAACATGACTCTATGATACCATGTCTTTAATTATGATCATGCTTTATGTTGATGGAATCCTTTACTTGAATATGCTCTATGGTATGTGTATTGAAGATTTTCAAATGTCTTAGCATGCTTTATAAGAAATGATCCGTATTATGCATGTCCTTAGATGTTATGTGCATATACCCATAGTTAGTACATGTGGCGTACTAACCCCATTAATTTATATTACTACAAGTGTGGGGTACGGCCATTGAAGATTAAGAAGGTCGATTGAAGAAGCTTGGAACTCTTTCTCCAAGTTTTGGTAGGTCCTCTTGTTCGGTGATGCTATATTTTCATATTCTAGCTTGCGAAGACTTTAGAAGATTTAACAGTACTCGTATTTCCATTATGTTTTTGGATTCTTTCGTATTAAGGCCTATTTGGCATATTGACTTTTATAGGCTAAGTCAAGTTTCGTACACTTTAGATGGTTTTTAATATGTGAAAGGTTTTAGAAGATCGTATGTATGCTTTCATGATTGTTATGTATGAAGTCTAAGTATACTTCACATAGTATTTGAAGTATTTAATTTCCGCAATTTTAAGTGATGACCTGTCATGACGAATGCTAAGGGCTTGTCTTAGTCCTCCGAGAGGACGACGACGCCGGTCGCGTCTGGGGTATGCTCTCCAAATGTGACACTTAGATGATGGTTACCCTACCTCAAGTCAATCTTGGAGAACACTAACGAACCCTTAAGCTAATCAACAAAATCTTCGTTGTGACGAAGAGGATACTTATTTTTAGTTGTAGTCTTGTTCAACTATCTGTAGTACATAATGATCATTATAGTACCATTTTTCTTCTTAAAAAATAAGGCCATTCCACCTCATGGTAAAACACTAGGTAGAATAAATACTTTCTATAACAAGTCTTCTTATCTTTCTTTCAATCCGTTCAACTCTTTCGAAGCCATCCAATAAGAATGAATGGAAGCGGGCTTAGTGACAAGCACCAAGTCAATTAGAAAATCAATGTCGATGTGTGGATGAACGCCTAGCAAGTCGATAGAAAACACATCTATAAACTCTCTCACCACTCCTGTGGTCTTTAAAAGAGATAGATACTTCTTTTGATCATGAATATAAGCCAAATAATATAAGATACTTCGTTTGATCATGAATATAAGCCAAATAATATAAGCATTCCTTCTTCATCATGTGACAAGTATCAAGAGAAGATATCACTCCCTTCGAATATGACCTCAGAGTACCCATCCACACTAATTGAGGTAAGCTGATCGTAATAATCTAAGATAGCATGTTAAGGATATAACCAATCCATACCCAATATCACATCAAAATTAAGTGTATCAAGTAAAAATAGGTCTGCACGCGTTTCACTATTAGAAAATATCACTACATACCCCTAGTATATCGGATCCACCATTAAAGAATCACCTACCGGGATAGAGATACTAATAGGCATAATAATGGACTTCTACACATGATCAATACTTGTAGAGAAATAAGTAGACATATAAGAATATGTCGAGCCTGGATCAAATAATACTATAACAAAATGATGTCAGACTACGACGTTACTTGCGATCACTACATATGAGGCCTTTATCTCTGATATACCCGGTATAACATAGAAATGTCCGCACTCACACTAGTATCAAAGACACGAAGACCACTACCTCAAGCTCCCTAAGTCTAGCATTGGTACCATCTTTAACACTATGTGAAGTACCTCATACCACTGTAGCTGGCGTGTAATGACTAGCCTCAAAAAGAAAAAGTGCCTCAAAAGTTTACTCATTATAGGAGGCATAAAAAGAAAATGACAATGTCATTATGAAAAATTACGGGCACGATTCTTTTAATACATCTGAACATAAAGCACTCATAAATTTTAAGAATTCGATTTATTTGACAAGGTTCATAAATGATACAGATTTGAACACGAGTCATACTCTATACGGAGCTATTTGACATGAAACATATATATCATTGTCATGAAATACTAATAGAACTACAATGCATTAATTGATACAAGTGATGGATTTCTAGCTTCCCAGCACTTTCCATCATGCTCTTTAGGAATACAACTCATCATCTTTATCACTATCACAATTGAAAAATTATCATTAGGGTGAAATATCCTAAGCACAATTCATTTAAGAAATTTTATATAAGAATATGCATGACATCCGTTGAAGTAAATCATGAATTTGTGAGACTGAGCATATAATGAGTAATGAGTGCTTATAAAAATAAATTTATATCATGAGACTGATATTCATAATTTTATAGAGTAAGGTTTCGATCAATTGGCTAAAGTCTCAATCTCTTATTATGAGAATTTTACTTAGATGTGAATCTGTGTAAAGTGTATGATTATATGTGATGGACATAATGTTGATATGCAAGACATTAACAGGTTGTTATAACGACAAAAAATTGAGGAATACGCTAGTGTACGAATGGACTAATAAATAACTTTAATTCTAATGAAACATATCACTTTCTGATTCAGAACACTTGAATTGGTTCCTCATCTTATCATCTCCCCTTTAGGTACGAAACTGATACATTAAGGCTATGCACCTATATTGTCATCTCTAAACGAGTGTGTATTTACTTTACTATAATACTGGGGAAACGCTAATCGCATGGCTACTGAATTCTCCATCTGTAGTAACTAATATCCCTTATTACTTTTCTTTCTCAGATGCTTATTTTAACCTCTTCCCGCTTCTAAATAGAAGTCCTTCTATAATTGTTACATGCATAGACCTATAAAGTCGATTACTCTAATTGTTAATTGTCATTCCTAGAGCCTACACCCTAGGCGGAACTGGCACTCGAAGACCATTGATGTACCTCGAGAGGACCATTGGCTAGACTTACTTAACTCGGCGGAAGACTAAACTCAACTTAAACAAAAAATAATACAGGTTTAAGGAAAGTACTTCTTATAATATCTGGCCATGACGGCATTCATGTCTCAACATGCAACGATAAACTCTAAACTGAAATACTATTGTCTACGAAGCCATTAAACTGAATGAAGAGGGATTTTGGGACAAACCCTACAACATCCTAAAACAAAACTACTAAATAGAAAAGAAATGGATGTCCTCCCGAATGTAAGGAGGCTCACCACTAACTCTTGAACTCAATCTAGATCAACAAAACACCGCGTGATGATCGTGGTTCCTTGCGTTTTCATCATAAACTAATGTAGGTCAACTGACATCAGTACATTGAATGTACGAGTATGCGGTTGGAAAGCTAACCAAAACATAGGTGTGAAAGTGAGTAAGAATTAATACTTATCTTGGATTTATTCAACTCATGATCTACCAAATCTTATTCAGTATACACAGTTAACATATATGCAATATAAATAAATGCTTAATGAAAACATGTAAAATCTCTTATTATATATATACAAGTACACAACAAAATCTGAGATGTATATAAAATACTATACTGAAGTATTATGAAAATACAATACTGCTGTGTATAAAAATACAATTTACCTGAGGGAGATTCTCAAACCGACTGTACCAACCCTAAAAATGACTATGCTAAGTAATATCTAACGTATCTAGAATGCCTAGATTATACCGGGTTCACACGGATTGATGCGCGTAGAACCAGACCTCTAACCCTAGTGACAGCCAAGCCAACTTGTTGGGGAGTTACATGAGCTAGGAAAGTTTGGGTCCATCCATGTAGGGCTCCAGAATATAATGATTTACTCGGATCAGTCTTTACTGGACTTAATCAGGAGAAATCTTATGTTTGGAGGGTCTTGGAGTAAAATGGTCTTTTTCCAAGCTAAAGGTAGTATCGTAATTATCCTAAATATGTAATTAATTATTTAATTAATAATGTGAAGGGGCATTTTTGGTAGAAAGGGCCGAAATTGCCCATAGAGCAAAATCTTGCACCACCCGAGTTCAAACCTAGGTGGGAGCAATGATTTAACTTTATTATTTATGTTGGTGAATTAATTTTATTAATTAATATTTAAATTCTTATTCAAGAAAAATTAAAATCATATTATTATTATTATTAATTAATTAATGGGGCGGTTTGGTTCGGGTCAATCCGGAGGGACCGGTTTTAGCGATGGGGACGTCACGGGTTCGAACCTCGACGAAAGCAACTTTTAAGTGGATTAAATTGAGGTTTATAATCTGAATTTGTCAGTGATTTATGGTAATTTCACTAAACTAATTAAATCATATTTTCAAAGTTTGAAACAGTCCTAGTTTACTAAGTATGAACTACTTCACCTTATCCTAAGCCACTCACCTCTTTCACGTTTATCTCTCTCTCCTTCACATCTATCTATCTCTCATTTCACTATTTCTTTCTGGCTGCCAAACGTGAGAAAAAAATCAGAAAACAAAAGTTCTTCACACTTGAAGAACTTGCACGTAAAACACAAATGAGAAAGCAATACGAAAACGTTAAGCAAAACGTAATACGCTAGCCGGGTAAGGTGTGAGTTTTGGGATTGGACGTGAATTTGGAGATGTTTTTGGAAGAAAGTTCAAGTGTTGGATAACGTTAAAATCAGGTATGGGTTTCTTATTTGTCCCTTTCCCAAGAGACCCTTAAGACTAAGATAATTATATTCCGAAACTAGGATAGTTCACCATTATTTGTTCCCTGTCACTAGCTCCTATCACTGATCTTAGGTTTGTATGTTTGGTGGCAGATTAGGTATGAAGTGTGATTTTCGTGATAATCTGTTCATGATTATGTGTTCGGAATTGTATGAACGTTGAAGTATGTCTGCCGAAATTTCGTGAAAAAGGTATGTGTATGCCGTGACATGATTTTCAGTTTTATGCCTTAAAATTGATATGTTTTTATGGTTGCATTTTATGTGCGAATGTTTGTGTAAATCATGCGGTGTAAAGGTGGTGTAATGTTGCTGGATTTAATGGTCATTCTTGGCTGAATATAATCATAAAAATAATAGTAATCATTGTGGTAATTATAAAGGAAGAACATTATGGGTTATTCAAATAGTCCTTCAAAATGTGAAGCCAATTTTTGTTATCAAAATGGTACGCAAGGTCATTGGACTTGTCAATGTTGTCGACCCAATAATTTGACAAGTTTATAAATCCTCCATCAAAAGACAAGAAGATAAAGTGATGGTACACTTGATCTTTCAAAGTGATGTTGAGGTGTGTTATGAAAATATATTGAATTTTAAAGCCATAACAATGTGCTTATAATGCATATTTATGAAGAACGTATGAATTATTAGTCGATTCCTTGAAGAGAATGTGACTTGTGATGAGTATCATGAATGCTCGACCATTGTTTAAGAGAATGGATCAAGATGTGATAAAGTCATTATGAGTTGAATATATGCCACAACTCACCTCTACGGGACGCTTGAGAAAAAATGATATATGTCACAACTCATCTCTATGGGAGGTTTGAGAAGAATAAATAAATTTTATTTGGCAGAAATGGTCTATGATCGTATACATTTATACGTCATAAATATTATGGTATGTTTATTTGTGAACTACCAAAAGGGCAGAAGAAATAAAAATTCTTGCCTATAAAGGTTGTGCCATGACCAAAATAATATTATTGTGTAATAATACAAATTTGTCATTGTATCTGTACCTATGGTACAACAAAAATAAAGCAAGAAATATGTCTTACTCGTAAAATTTTGACCATGACTAATAATATAATTTCTCCTTGAAGAGATGTTCTCCATACGGATGATGTCATGGAATATTTGATAGTACACTAAATTAAATGCGAGCTCTACGAGTTGTCAAAGGAATAATATTGGGGTTGTAGTAAGTCTTAAAGAAACTTTTAAGTGTCAGATGAATTGAAAAGAAATATTGAGACTATAAACTATGAAAAGATTTGTTATTTTCAGATTACTACAATCGAAGTGGGTTATAAATATTTATGTAAAAGATTACCCATTTTTCCTCTTGTTTGTTGCACACAAACGTGGGCATGTTGATTGAATCACATGCAAAAGTAAATTACGAGTGTAATGAAATAAAGATCAGTTGACCATTCTGGTTAAATGTGATGCAAATGTAATTGAAAATTCATGTGGATTATATAATGAAGAAATAAAAGATTCTTCATGAATTCTCTTGTGTTGTTTTTCTTGATAAAATTATCATTGTACCACTTAAGTTGGGATTGTATTCCCGAAATTATTTGGAACAAATAAAAAGGTGAATATGGACTCATTCACTTGCCATGTGGATCATTTACAACTATATTATAAATACATCTAACCGATGGTCACATGTGCTTTGCTGTCAACTTACTAAATGGTGTTTGTAAGGTTGTTTGCTCGAATGGTTAAATTAAGAGAACAATTTCAAACTATTAAATTATACTAATAATGTTGGTTGGTTTAGCAGAAATTGTATGCCTCCAAGAATAGCTAAAACAAGGGTATGAGAACAAAATTCCCACATAAGGTTTGGTATGATATAAATTTATTTAACATGTAGCAACACATGTATGCATCAAGCCAACAATGTATCCCCATCACAATTTGTTCAGGTTCATGAACCTAATAATTTTCATCCAAAGTTTGAATGTGCGATTATGATTTTAATTGCTCGACCACGCACAAAGATGAATTTTCAAATAAGGTTGGGATGAATGTTAGATTTCCTAATATTAGGGATTGACAACTGAAAATTATTTATAAGGTTAATTATGAACAATCTAGATTCTCGTTAAAAGAAATGTGAACTTAAAGTTCAATGGATAATTCTTATGTATTATATCGCTAATCTATAGCCAAATGAATTTACTGATCCGATGTTATTATTCAGCTACAAATTCTTTAGTGAGAAGTCCATGAAGGAAAGAGTCTATGATACACCTCAAGCGTAATAGACCGATCGGTTCCAAATATAAAATTCCTTGAAGTATGAGAGGTTCAAATGATCAATATGGTAATGATAATGAGACAAGTGCTATAAGAGAGCACCATGACATAACACTTCATAAAACATTAAAAAAGGTTCAAGTACCTGAAAAAAGATGAAAAAAGAAGAGATCTCGATAAGTTATGTCATCTTGAATTGACATAAAATAACCATCGACGGTATCTTTGATATGAGGTAGTGCTCAATGATATAAATTGTGGCGAAAGGATCTTGAATTAAAATCTTTCATATAGTGTGACCATATAAATGCTTGGCCAAGTAAAATGTAGAATTCAAGTATAATTTGTTTCACTAAGAAAAGTGAAGTTTTGGACTGACAATCCATAAATCAAGATGTAGTGTCAATGCGGTACAAATAAATTATTATGCGATGGTATCACCGTAATATATCAAGTACGTTTTGTGCCTTGGGACATACGGTTTGTCCCAAATATCCTGACATTATTGGAGATATTTTCTCCTATAGTGGATGAAATGAGGTTTGGTTTGATCTGACAACATATGAAAAACTTGAATGCATATAATGAATAATTGTCACGTCTAACTAGACAATGAAGGTTTTATAAAAATTCATGAAGCAATCGAGGTGTCTGAATCATATAAGAGTCTGAAAGAAACTTTTTAGATAAAACTTTAAGAATCCTTATATGGATTGAAACAATCAATGAAGAAAAGGGTAAAAAAAAGAATGACCCTAATTGTCCTTGCATTATTGAAAAGGCCAGGATTTAAATTTGTTGTCATAGTTGTGTATGCTGATGATGCGAACATCATTAGCACTCTTAAAGAGCTTCCAAAAGTTGTTGAGTGTTTGAAAATGTGAAAAGATCCTGGAAAGACAAAATTTTGCCTTGACCGATAGATGGAGATTTGACAAATAAAATATTGGTCCATCAATCAATATACACAGAAAAAATTTAATGCGATTTTATATGAATAAATAACATTCATTGAGTACCTTAATAATTATGAGATCGCTTGACATAAATGGTGATTCATTTTGATCTCAAAAGAAGGATGTAGAGCTTCTTGATGATGAAACTCCATATCTTAGTGCAATCAGAGCACTAATGCATCTTTTTGATAATACTCGACCAAATATCTGTTTTGCAGTAAGTTTACGTACAAGATTAAGTTCTTCCCCAATAAAATGTCATTGAAATGGTGTTAAGCACCTATTTGAATATATTCGAAGGAATATAGACAGGAGTTTATTTCATTCCCAAGAATCCAAGTAAGAACTAATTGATTATGCAGATGCAACATATTTATCTGATTCGCAAAAAACTCGATCTCAAATACGCTATTTGTTTACATGTGGAGGCACAATAATATCTTGGTGATTGATGAAGAAAATGTTGGTGATTACTTATTCAAAACATGCAGAAATAAAAGCCCTCCATGTAGCAAGTTGAGAGTTTGTTTGATTGAGATCAATGACACACCTCACGAAATGTGTGAGTTTTCTTTGAACAGAAATTATACCACAATGTACAAAGATAATATACTGCAAGTGAAAGTGTCCAACAAGATAGTTGTTGATATGAACAAGTTGAGTGAGCAATTTACTTGCAACAACGAGGTCATGACGAATAGAATGATACTCAATAATGTGTTCGGCTAAACTCAAAGCCTCGTCATATTCATCACATCAGAAAATGATATATCAAGATAAGTTCAACAATGAAAAATTTTCGTGAATCCGATTTGATCACAAATACACTGTTAATATCAACATTTGAAAAGTCGATGTACAAGATCGAAGACATCATCACAAGAAATTAAGTGTTGTTTTAATAAGGGGGAGTATAATACATGTTACACTCATTGTTTCTTGATTGATATTTTTTCCCACTTGTTTTCCTGGAAAGGTTTTTAATCAGGAAACAAAAAATGCATACCAAAAGATATGTGTACTCATTTTCCTTCATTAGACTTTTTTCAACAGCATTTTTTCAAGTAAGGTTTTAACGAGACACATGATCTATGGACATCCAAGAGGGAGTGTGTATAAATCCATTGAAATGTGTAGATTGTCCTTTAGATATACTCAAGACTTAATTGTATTCATGTATATATGTTTTCGAGTGATAAGAACCATTTGGATAACTATGTTTCTACTAACTTGTGACCTTTGGGAGTGATATCTTAACACTATAAATAGAGATATGACTCACCATTTGGATGATACACTTGAATAACAAGAAAATTTCTCTTCTTCATCTCTAAATCTTGTATCCTTTTCTTTATACTTATATTGTTATAAGCTTGATTTTATAGCATAAAGTAAGATTTCACTAAAATATATTGATCCTCATCAAGCAATAAAAAATACCATAAAATCAAACGTGTCTTTAATATAATTGAATGGATTTGTCGGTTGTTCTACAAGATAACTAAACCTTCACTCCTTTCATTCTTTTAGGATATTTTCGTATTAAGGAAATAAAGTAACTTGAAATTTAATACGTTATTTAAGGAAATAAAGTAACTTGAAAAGTTGTAACTAAGAAACTTTAGTTTCTTAATTTAGGAAATAAAGTAACAATTCCATAAGGGTAATAATTATAATGTGTATAAATAGATAGCTATATTTGTTTAGACTTCATAATTCGCATAATCAAGAATCAATGTCGAAGCAAATGGGAATACGTTTTCATCCTATTTATCCAGAGCTAATAAACTATCTTAAGAGGTTTTTCAAAGGTTAATTATGTTTGACTGAACAATGTCCTGTGGATATATTTATATATATATATATAAAGATCAACGACCATGGGATACATTTGGAGTTATTTCATGTGAAGAGAAGTTTCGTTACTTTAGTACTCCTTTGAAGAAGCGGAAGATTAAAGGTAAAAGGTTTTTTCGAACTTGTGCTAACGGGACGTGGAAAGGGCAAACCGCAGAAGATCTTATAAGGAGGAATGATATGGGTCATGTAGTAGGGTCAAGAGAAATTTAAAGTTTGAAACAAGTGAGTGTGGCCAAAATAAAACTTAGGTTATGATAGAATATCTTGTTGCAGATAATTTATTTAAGGAAAACAATCATATTGTTAAAGAAGATTTTATAGTGTGTCGAATCAAGAAGAAGAAGAACGTGAACAACGATAAGAATGTGGATCATCATGTTACTGATGCAGAAGATGGAGATGTGGTGGGGGTTATTAATCCTATGTTTCTGTTTGAACAATATTATAATAACGACTACTCAACAACGGAATTAGATCAAGGTAGGGTTTGTGAGTCTACTTTTTCGGAATATTATGTTCAAAATTGTAGTATAATGGAGAATAGAGAGACAACGTTGGAAGTAGAAGAAGGCGACGAAGTTGATGATATAAGAAGTGACGATATGTCTAGAATTATGGAAGAAATCTTTGACGTTGATATTCCTGATAGAGTTGTTGATATTAGAAGTGAGGAAGATATGTATAGAATGATCGAGGACATCATTGTTGATATTCCTAATGATTGGTTGGAGGATTCATTAATTTGAAAAGAAATTGTATATAGTTCAGTTTTGCCCACATATATATACATAATGTCGATGTTTTGTTTCTTAATATTTCAAGTGTGTTAACCTATTTTCATTCTCCTCATATGCATGTGTATGGTATCTTTTAATCCTAGCTAGCTCCATATAATTAGTGGCTATGACGAATTATAGAAATAATATAGTGTTTACTTTGATCGATCTGGAGATTTATTTATTTACTTTGAATGTTGTTATTTTTGTGTTGGATGAGAACCTTTACTCTTAGTAGGAATTCATAAAACTGACATTAGTTGTGTCTCAAAAGAAATAGCAACAAGGTTACATATAGATATTAGAGTGGAGCACGTGTTAGCCAATTTTAAGCACTTGCGCCCTATAAAAATTAAAAACTATAAATACATAATTAAGTTAATAAAATTAAAATTAGAATTCTCACATTAACAAAGCATCGAAGAGATGTTAGGTATATGTGTAAGTAGACAGTACCAACAAGTGATTCATTTTTAAGTTGTGATGTCATAGGCCAAAAAGGGGCAATATCACTAGTTGGTTGAGTCATTATATATGGCTGATCATGTAATTATTTGGTTAGCAGGTAATTCGGTGTAATTAGCATGGGTAATTAGATTTCCAATTCTCAGTGGAGGACTATAAAGTGTTGTTAATTAGATGATGTAATTACAAGCTGATGAATTTTTAATTTATTATTTTTATTTTTAGATTTAATTTCATCATAAATTTTACTCCCCCTATCCCAGTGTATGTGACACAATTCACTTTACGAGAGTCAACCAATTTAAGATTGATCGAGAATTTGCTAATGAAATGTGCATATTTTTTAAAATGAAATTAATATATATTTGATAACTACATAAAAAATACTATAAATCACAATAATTGATAATTCAAAATATTTATAATATATATGAAAAATTTAGGGATAATGCATAAGTAATCCCTCAACCTATCCCGAAATCTCAAAGACACACATATACTATAATTAGGTCCTACTACCCCCTTAACTTATAATATTAATAATTTTCTACTCCTTTTCGGTCTACGTAACACTATCTTGTGCGCTCACCACTACTTGACTTTTTTTTCAAATCTAGAGCCACGTAGGCCAAAAAGGGGTAGAAAATTACTTATAAAATAAGTTCAGGGGGGTATTAGGACCTTCGTATAGTATATGTGTGTCTCTGGAATTTTGGAAATAGGTTGAGGGGGTACTGGTGCATTTTTCCTATATTTTATTTAGTAAATGATAAGATATTATTTTGTAACACAACATTAATAGTGAATATGCTTGAAATTAACTTTTCATATAGGGTTTTATAGACATAAATTCTATTTGTCAACTTTTAGAAATAATTATGCAATTATATCCGATGAATACAATGAACTCTTACCAAAAAATGTTTTGAAAGAAGGAACATGATTTTTTCTACAAAGGCCACTAAATGAGAAAATTGTGAATCACTTGTGGCAATTTGCATTGAGAAGAAAAATATAGAAAGAGAGAGCGGAAAAAGGATTAGAAGATGGAAACAAGATGATTGTTAATGATATTTGATACAAATAATATGGGTGGAGATAATGAAGAATTATTTAAAAAACAAATGGTGTACCTAATATTGAGGAGTATAGAAATAATACTCATGAAGTTGAAGACAATATCCTCCTCCGCTTGTATTTCCATTCGATACGATATTGTCGTCAACTTCATGAATATTATTTCTATGTTCCTCAATATTAGTTACACCATTTATTTCTTTAATAATTTTTCATAATCTCCACCCATATTATTTGTATCAACATCATTGATAATCATCTTGTCTCAATCTTCTGATTCTTTTTCTGCTCTCAATTTCTATTTTTCTCCTTAATAAAAAATGCCACAAGTGTTTCACAATTTTCTCGTTTAGAGACATTTGTATAAACACATGTTCCTTCTTTCAAAGCTTTTTTGCTAAGCGTTCATTAATTCATCGCATACAACTGCATAATTATTTCAAGAAGTTGACAATTAGAATTTAATTGTATGAAATACTGTATGAATAGTTAATTTCAAGCATATTCTCTATAAAAGTTGTGTTACAAAGTAATAACTTATCAATTACTAAATAAAATAGACATTAAAAACAACTAATTAATGTCACTAAACAACAAAATATTCATTGCTACTCATAATTAAAGTGAATTGTACAAAATTCTTTAGCTCTAAAGAATTTAATTATAAATTTAAAGCAAATTTTTTAGTTGATTTCATAGTGTATTTATGAATCTAGCTGACTTTTCTCACAATAGATGTTATAAGTGGTATAATAGAATAAATGCTTACATAGTGAAATTATATCCAAGATCACATCTTGAGGCAAGACTTTAAAATAATCCAAATTTGGTGAATGAGCAGTGATTATAATCACATCAATTTTTTCTCTCCGTCGGAGAGCATTTCCATTGCTTCTGAAGATGTACGAACTATAGTTACCATGATGATTCATTCATTTCTCATGTATGAATTCCATCATAATTTTCAAGTTGTATTACAAACTTTTGGTTATGTAGTTGCACATATTAATCAACATACATTGTAATAGATCTCAATCTTAGATATGTTTACCTAAAACATATATTTACACTATTATTTTTGATGAATAATTGAATCTATCTATGAAGAGTATGAGAAGAAAAATAGTGGTGGTAATTATACGTCAAGTTTCAAACTGTGTGCCCATGACCCTTGGGATTTCATGGTTACCAAAATAAGAAAGAGAAAAAGATCAACACCTGTTCTGATATCTTGTGGCACAAAGTTATTTATAGAGTTACTAATCATGATTGGTCAATATACAGTCTAATTTGTTTCAAATTTTATCCACCACTAGACTACTAAAAATATTTGCAGGAATGAGTATGCTATTTGTTATCACAGTGTAATATCTTTGTGTACCCAATGAAGATGTTAACAAGAGAATGCTAAAGATCATAAATAATCTAGCGTTGTAATTTTTCTTTGGTCATTCTTATTTTTTGATGAAAGCCCTTTGGTCATTATTGCTACTTTAGGATTGCAAGGAATTCGTCCATGGGCGGACTGGGAAATGGCTAATCGCATGTCTACTGAACTCTCCGTATGTAGTAACTAATATCCCTTCTTAGTTTTCTTTGTGAGATGCTTATCTTAACCTCTACCCACTTCTATAGAAGTCTTTCTATAAATGTTACCAGCATTGACCTATAAAGTCGCTTAATCTAATTTTTAATATTCTGGTTTCTCTTTCTTAGACCACTATTACCATCCTTCGTTCATACTTACCAAATGGGAGGAAACTTGAACTTTATTGAAGAGGCTTATCATTGGCTATATATGATCCCTTCGACCAAACTCTTAAGGGTAATAAGTAATGCTTACATTAATCTACTCCACATTGACAACTCAAAATATACTATCGAGATGCACATGAAAAATCATTAACTTAATTAGAATTTGGTCTGACTACATAAAATCTCCGGTACATCTTTTAATGCACTTATTAGTCTAATAGATAATCCAAACATTATTACTTTCATATAAGGGTCATAATACCACTCTTTCCACTCCCATTTATTGCAAAGTAACACCTTAATTCCTTTCCTAGTTTAGGGCTTAAGGTTAATTTGCTTTGTTTTTTAAGGGTTTAGCATATACGTTTTAGGGTTTTATAGGGTTTAAACCTTAGAGTTTTTTAGCTTCAGGGTTTTTAAGATTTTCAAGGATTAGTGTTTCTTAGGTTTTTTAGGGTTTACGGTTTAAGATTTAGGATTTTTTGTGTTTTTAGGTTTAGAGTTAACAGATTTTTTGAATTCAGGGTTTAGAGCATTCTGTTATTTGGAGTTTAGCATATATGATTGTAACGACCTGTTTAGTCGTTTTGAGTTGAAGATTTTATTTCTGGAAAAACTGGCTGAGACGACGGATCCCACGACGGACCGTCGAGGGGGTCTCGTTCCAAAAGACTTAGACTTCTGAAATTTGGGTACTGAAATCGACTCTCTGAACTTGGCGACGGACCTGCAAGATGAACCGTCGTGGGCACGACGGACCGTCGCAGGTGTCTCGTTCCAGAACACTTAGAACTTCTGAAATTTGGGTACTGAAATCGACTCTCTGAACTTGGCGACGGACCTGCAGGACGAACCGTCGTGGGCACGACGGACCGTCGCAGGTGTCTCGTTCCA
>NC_028646.1:59676015-59676347 GCF_001406875.1 Solanum pennellii
CAGTTTCAAGGGAACGCCAAAATGTGGTGGCGGTCACATGTTGAGTGTCAACCAACAGAGGCACCACCTATGACTTGGGCATCGTTCTCTAGCTTGTTAATGGAGAAATATATACCCCGGACCTTGAGGGATACGAGAAGAGATGAGTTCTTGAGCCTAGAGCAAGGCAGGATGACAGTCACTGCGTATGAGGCTAAGTTTCGTGCATTATCCTGGTATGCCACCGGATAGAGATATTGACTTTTGCATTGATTTTGATCCGGGTACTCGCGGTTGAGGTCAGATTTGCGGATTTCAGCCTTACAGGTAGCGGCTACAGCGAAATCCTTCCA
>NC_028646.1:59681911-59692336 GCF_001406875.1 Solanum pennellii
GGGAAATAATAGATGTTGAATTTTAGAAGTTATTGAATTGTCTTTTATTAATGAGTTTAAGTCTTCCGCATTGCTTTATGTTGATATTAAATTGAAATGTTAAGGTTTAGATTGGTTGGTTCGCTCACATAGGAGGGTAAATGTGGGTGCCAGTCGCGGCTCGGTTTTGGGTCGTGACAATGATATAGGACTTTATTGGGTTTAGAAGTTAGAGTTTTTTAGAGCAAGAATACAAGGTGTAAGCATATATGTCTTTGTTAAATATTCAACTTTCATTAGTATGAAGACCAAAACCTAATAATTATATTAATTGAATATAAATTATGAAAAATAAATAATATGAGAACTTAAAGTGGACCAATTACAAGGAGTAAACAATTATTTAAACATAATCACTTACCATTGTAATTACTATATAATACCCCCAAAAGGGTTAATTATGACTCCAATAAATTCAAGCTTCTATATAGAAAATTAGTATTTTTATCTCGTTTACTGAAATTTTTGAAGGAATACAAGTTCATTGTTAACTGGTTATTATGGTATATTGATGAAGTTCGGGTGGTGCTAGTTGATCAAGAAACAGAGAATGTTGGTAAAAATGTAGATTTGTTGAAGTCTTATGATTAAAAAAGTGACATATCTAAAAATATATATTCAACTCAAAAACCTTGATTTTTTTATATGAATAAATTCGGTTTGATTACCTTTTCAAAAGAGATTCATTTGATATGATGCTTGTTGTGATTGTAACATTGATTCCTTTTTGGATTTTACTTTTTCTCAAGTAAATCTTGAATTCATCATTACTTTATGTTATAACACCATTTGTATAATTGTTTATCCTGTTTTAATTATAAATAAATGTTTTATGTGTTTATAGAAGAAGCATATTAAATTGTTTAGTCTTTGTTCTTGTTATAGATATGTTATACACTCGATAGCCTTCCTCCTTAAANGGGGGGGGGGGGGAGTTGATACTCTTATGTTAAAATTTGTCTAGCTCCAATTTCATTAGATGTTCTAGAAGTGCCACACTTTTATGTTAAAGTCTAATTAGTTAATCAACTTATATATACGTTTTTTACACTTGTGTTTTTGTAGAATAAGGTATAATTTGTTTTTTTTATAATTGGTCGTATGTAAAATCATAGGAGAAGATTTATTAAATTCCCCAAAAATAAATTTTTGATGATGTAGATATTTGAATTATATAAATCTATCTGTCACTTTTAAAACAAAATTGGAGTAACAGAGAGGGAAGAGACAGAGAAAGATAAGAAGGGATCTGATTATCATTATTATTTACCTTGAATCAACTTTTAATTTTTATTTATAAATGTAGGAAAAAATAGGGCTGTTTGATTCTTGTTAAAAACATTTTTATTCGTATTTTTTCTTTTGTTTTTTAATTTGATAAGGGCAAAACTACCTGAGAACTATTCAAAACGGAGCAAAAATATCTTTCGTTTGTTCAGTCTATTGTGGTTTTGTGTAGGTTTACGTGAAAAATTGTGTATATGAGCTGTGTTCATTAAATTTGTTTGGATGTATGGAGAAAAGTGGTTTGAAAGGTGGGTGTATTGTTTGTCTTAGGACTGGAAGGACAAGGAATATGGTCTTATATTTGATCGTTAATATGAGTAAGGGTTGGTGTGGATTTTAAAATTGACGGGGTAATGGGTATTAAATTACGTGATTTTTTTTCATGGTGGATATTGATGTGTACTGGTCAAGTCACAAATTATCTTTCACATGGCGCGCTTGATGACATTAGTTAAAGTTAGGGGTATTTGTGAGCCAACAAAAAAAGGGAGTATTTTTTAGTCAAAACACAAAAAAAATAATAATTTGAATATGTTTTAATGATTACTATTCAAGTATTATATTTATTTTGGGTCAACTATAATGATTAATCAATTTAATCCTCTATTTTAGTTTTTTTTAGACAATGGACAATTTTCAATTTTTTAAAAAACATATGTAAATCATATATTTATATAAAAGAGAATATTAGACCCATCTATGTGGCACCTCTACAAACCAGGATTCCCCTTTAACTTATTTGTTTACAAAATCAGCCTTCTATATCATTAAAAGTTGTGACTTTTAAAAGAAAGTTGTGACTTTTTATGAAAAGTTGCGGCTTCTTATGAAAAGTTGCAACTTTTACGAAGAGTTGTAACTTTTATGAAGAGTTGCAACTTTATTGAAGAGTGGTGACTTTTATGAAGTGTTGCAACATTAATGAAGAGTTGTGACTTTTATGAAAGGGTTGCAACTTTAATGAAAAATTATGACTTTTATGAAAGATTATGACTTGTCCAAAGAGTTGTGACCTTTCAGATAAGATATAATAAACATTTTTTCAAACTATCATTTGTACTCTATAAATAGAAGGACTTTCTCTAATTTTAAAACAACGAAAATTCGTCTACTTTGCTCCTGTTGAGTGGTTCACTGACACGTTTGTTTTTGTATCAACACACTGGTGAATATAATCGTTCTGTCCTAAGAGGATCTATTCCTTTCAACCTCGGGTACTATAATGAAAAAATTTCCGTAAGGGGACAATGTCCAATCAGTAGACTCGATTTTTTTCTTTATGTGTCATTTTATTAGTACTGATCCTGGTATGTTTTTATAGTCATAAGTTTATTCTTATGTTATTACTTTTTGTTTTTGAGTACATGTATTGAACTTTGTTGTTTATGTTTATGCTATTGATCAATTTGTTGAAGTAAAAATATGTTAATCAAGATTTTGAAATAATCATTAGACTACTGATTTCATGTAGATTAGAATACTTAAAGTTGCAAAATAAATGAGTTTGACTGTAAATGAATTTTCAATGGCTAAAAGATCGATGGGATGTCTAAGAAGGGAATTTGAGTTTTCAAAAGATATGTTGGTTACACACTATCTTGGTGTTTTATTTATGCAATTTTCTATCTTATCGAGACATTTAATCGATTAGTGACTTCAATAAAATAAAGGAATATAGTGGGATGGTAAGTACTGTACTCAACCTTAATCAGATATTTTGGGATCAAATGTTGGGTTGGAGTCGACGCATTACCCCTCAAAGTTTGATGAATCTATACTAATCAAATATTAAAGAAATAATCATCTTCTTATAAATGTTAGAATGAAAGTCCCCACAAAATTAAAGTTTTAAATGTATTGATCGAACACAAACAACAAAATGTCTTTTTGTTATCAAAGTAGTGTGATCGAGTGCATATGATTTTGAATAAGGGACATGATAAAACATCATTTAATCTAAATTATTTGGGCGACATACTTATTTCGTTGAACTTCAAGGGATGCATTTTTGTATTTTAATTAACTTATCAAGTACACAAATAATTATATAAGTTGTATAATATTTAGATTTTATATGTAGAGGCCTTGAATAGAATAAAGACTCTCGCAATTGATGAATTAAATGTTTGTACCGCTTTTTAGGTATTGAAATGTAGACAATGAAAAAATTACACATCTTTTATTATGACTTTGCTGATGAACAACTACACTAAAATGAAGAATTAATCGCAAAATTCATAAACACATGGAATCAAATCTTATTCCTTTTAAGATTAAAAAAGAATTCACTTCTTTATTATATAAAATATTCTTAACAATTTACTAAAGGGTTGTACCCTCTCGAAAACATTTATATTAGAACATGTCCAAAAGTAGATTATTGACGTAGTAAACCACCGCGTGAAGCGGGGAAAATTTACCTAGTTTTATAAAATAAGTTTCAAACTTGAAAGATAATAATGATACCACCATTTTATTTCTTCTTCTACTCTATATATATAGATTTAGTTATTTATCACAAAAAATATTGTAAATATTTTTTTCGGTAAATCTATCTAAGATTGAGATCTATTAAAATATAAGTTGATTAATATGTGCTACTGCATAACCTAAAGAGTGCAATATAACTTTAAAATTATGATGAAATTAATTTCGATATGGGAAATGAAAAAATCGTCACGGTATATATATATATATATATAGCTTGGCTCAAGCTGTGATGTGGAATATAATTTCACTATGTATGTATTTATTCTATTTTTCCAATTATGACATTTATTGTGAGAAAAATCAGTTACATTTATAAATACGCTACAAAAATCAGATACAAAATTTTCTATTAATATGTATTAATTTTTTTGAAGCTAAAGAATTTGGTACAATTCACTGTTAATTATCATAAGTAGCATTGAATATTTGTTGTTTAATGACATTAGCCATTTGTTGTTAGTATATGTTTTAGGGATAATGCATAAGTAGTCCCTCAACCTATCCCGAAATCTCAAAGACACACATATAATATACTTAGGTCCTACTACCCCCTTAACTTATTATATTAATAATTTTCTACTCCTTTTCGGCCTACGTAACACTATCTTGTGGGCTCAACACTACTTGACTTTTTTTCCAATCTAGAGCCACGTAGGCAGAAAAGGGTTAGAAAATTACTTATAAAATAAGTTCAGGGGGGTATTAGGACCTTCGTATAGTATAGGTGTGTCTCTGGAATTTTGGAAATAGGTTGAGGGGGTACTGGTTCATTTTTCCTATATTTTATTTAGTAAATGATAGGATATTATTTTGTAACACAACATTAATAGTGAATATGCTTGAAATTATCTTTTTATATAGGGTTTTATAGACTTAAATTCTAATTGTCAACTTTTAGAAATAATTATGCAATTATATCCGATGAATACAATGAACTCTTACCAAAAAATGTTTTGAAAGAAGGAACATGATTTTTTCTACAAAGGCCACTAAATTAGAAAATTGTGAATCACTTGTGGCAATTTGTATTGAGAAGAAAAATATAGAAAGAGAGAGCGGAAAAAGGATTAGAAGATGGAAACAAGATGATTGTTAATGATATTGATACAAATAATATGGGTGGAATGAAGAACTATTTAAAAAACAAATGGTGTACCTAATATCGAGGAGTATAGAAATAATATTCATGAAGTTGAAGACAATATCCTCCTCCGCTTGTATTTTCCATTCGATGCGATATTGTCGTCAACTTCATGAATATTATTTCTATGTTCCTCAATATTAGTTACACCATTTATTTCTTTAATAATTTTTCATCCTTTCCACCCATATTATTTGTATCAACATCATTAATATTTTCTTGTCTCAATCTTCTGATTCTTTTTCTGCTCTCAATTTCTATTTTTCTCCTCAATAAAAAAGGCCACAAGTGTTTCACAATTTTCTCGTTTAGCGACATTTGTATAAATACATGTTCCTTATTTCAAAGCTTTTTTGCTAAGAGTTCATTAATTCATCGCATACAACTGCATAATTATTTCAAGAAGTTGGCAATTAGAATTTAATTGTATGAAACACTATATGAATAGTTAATTTCAAGCATATTCTCTATAAAAGTTGTGTTACAAAGTAATAACTAATCAATTACTAAATAAAATAGACATTAAAAACAACTAATTAACGTCACTAAACAACAAAATATTCATTGCTACTCATAATTAAAGTGAATTGTACAAAATTCTTTAGCTCTAAAGAATTTAATTATAAATTTAAAGCAAATTTTTTAGTTGATTTCATAGTGTAATTATAAATGTAACTGACTTTTCTTCAATAGATGTTATAAGTGGTATAATAGAATAAATGCTTACATAGTGAAATTATATCCAAGATACATCTTGAGGCAAGAGTTTAAAATAATCCAAATTTGGTGAATGTGCAGTGATTATAATCACATCAATTTTTTCTCTCCGTCGGAGAGCATTTCCATTGCTTCTGAAGATGTACGAACTATAGTTACCATGATGATTTGTTCATTTCTCATATATGAATTCCATCATAATTTTCAAGTTATATTGCACTCTTTTGGTTATGTAGTTGCACATATTAATCAACATACTTTTTAATAGATCTCAATCTTAGATATGTTTACCTAAAACATATATTTACATTATATTTTTGATAAATAATTGAATCTATCTATGAAGAGTATGAGAAGAAAAATAGTGGTGGTATTTTTGTTATCTATAAGTTTTAAACTTATCTTTTTTTAAATATTTGAAAATTGCCCATTTTATAACAAATTTTAAACAAAAAAATAAATTTATTGATCATTATAGTTAACCTAAGATAAACATAATATTTGAATAGTATTCATTAAAGTAGATTTAAATTTATTCCTTTGAAATTAAGGGGAAGAATAAAAGTATTTTAAAGATTTGTGCGCTGTCAAAAGTATATAATAATAGGTGTATATTGAAGAACTTTCTTAGAAGGAAGAAAAACAGTCCTTTATATTAAAAGGAAAACTTTTAATGAAAAATGAAAAATGTCAAAAGTACCTCTTCACTATCTGAAATAGAACAAAAATATTATTCGTTTGTGGGTTGGATAAAAAATACCCCACTTTTTTTTGTTGCCTCACAAATACCCCTAACTTTAACTAATGCCATGCCATGTAAATTTTCTTTTGTCACGTGACCAATAAACATCAATATCTACCATGGAAAATCACGCAATTTAATACCCATTAGCCCGTACCATTTAAATCCACCCTAACCCTTAGCCTAATTTACAAGTAAATATAAGACCATACTCTGAGTGTTCCGGTGGATGAAAGAGGCACTTAATGATGATGATCCGGTTACCTGCATCTGTATCATAATAAGATGCTGACTAACTGGCATTAGTACATTGATATGTACGCGTCTGCGAGTTGAAATGTTAAAACAACTTAAGCTTGAAAACCTTTTAGAAGGAATACTTATCTTGTCTCTGCTCTACTCAAGGATAACATAACTCAATACAACTCCAAGAAATACTTAGATCATATGGTTTTAAAACAACTTATTCTCTGGTTTGAGGTACTTACTTAAAATTAACTTTAAAATCCCTCTTGGAAATCATAGTTTCCTCCTTACTAAAACTAGCCAAAGGCTCTGTTGGAAGTCTCATCTTCTTTTCTTGCTCCAAATGTGAAAACATTTGTAACTTTTAGAGAATACATAGTTCCCTTATAACTTCTGAGAAATGAACTCAACTCTTTACTCTCGTTTTATGTTGCAACTTGCGCCTTAAAAAAAGTTAAAAGATTTGTTGAAGACACTTGAAAACTTTGAGAACTTACTTTGACTTACTTCTTAACTTTTAGACTTGACTCCTAACTTCTTTGACTTTGATCTTAACTTTCCTTGAAATAGATTATGGATTCAAGGTTCATGATCTCATGTTTATGAAATTACATGATGTTTAGATGTACCTTAAAGTGTTCGAATCAACTAAGAAACATAGGTACATCACTTAGGAATTAGAACGAAAAGGTGGGGGAAGAATGGGGAGAACTGACGTCCCTGGCGCTCTGAGAGGCGCGGGGCGCCAGCCCTCAAAGTTTAGGGAACTTTTTGTGGCGCTCTGGCTGGTACGACGCGGTAGAGGCCAAAGCTCAGAAGAACTTTTGCGGCGCTCTGGCAGGCGCGACGCCCCAGCTAAAAAAATCTTCGACCTTTCTCCTTCATTTTTCATCTCTAAACTCTCTAAACTTCCATGGTTCTTTTCCCAAACACATAGTAAATTAGTTTCCTCAATACCCAATAGATTTAACTCAAAAAAACAACCCAAAATTACGAATCAAATCAACACTAGGCATTCAACAACTCAACCAACAAGAATTTGACAATGTTCTTCAAGAACTTCACATACTAACATGTAAACAACTCAACAATAATTGAATTGAAACAGGTTGTGTTTGTGCGTGAATGAACCTAACACCAAATGATCTCACATACCTCTATAGGGATCACTCCCGATGAATTTTACTGGCAAAGCTTCGACGTTTTTGACAAATTCGTGACTTTTGTCCCTTTCTTTATTCTTTTCTCTCCTCTGCAAGCCCTAAGTGTATCTCTTACTTTTTCAAACTGAACTAATTTAGTTTCTTTTACCCCAAGAATTCCCTAAAAATGAATCAGGAAATTATTTAGAGAAAATTCGATTGTTTAGTCTTTGTTGTTTTAATTATTCATAAATATTTTTATGTGTTTATAGAAGAAGCAAATTTTATTGTTTAGTCTTTGTTCTTGTTATAGACATGTTATACACTCGATAGCCTTCCTCCATAAAAATGTATATGCATCTTAAATGGGTGNGGGGGGGGGGGGAGTTGATAATCTTACATTGATATTTGTCTAGCTCCAATTTCATTAGATGTTCTTGAAGTGCCACAGTTCTTGAAAGAACATCTTAGAAATATCGCTTCAATAATTCGAGATCTCCAGAAGAGCACAAAAGTAGTCATCGTACATGCGTCCAAAAATCTTTAAGTGAATCTCAACAAAAGAGTAGCAATAGAAAATATGGGACAATGCTCCGTCTTAAAAATAATATTACTAATTAAATCCAAAGATCACTAGAAATATCAGTTTGAACTCCCAATACTCGCAATATTTTTGTTAGAGTGGAGACTTCAATTTTAAAGAAACTCTATCCTCCACAATTTCAGGTTCAACCCCACTACCCCCACATTGAGAATACATTTAATAACCTATTTTTTTCAATGAAAAATAATGTTGGTGGTGTGCTTTAAAATAATGGTCTATGTTGATGTTGTTAAAGCACACAATCAACATTATTTTTCATAGAAAAAATGGGTTACTTAATGAATTCTCAATGTTGGGGTAGTGGGGTTGAACCTGAAATTGTGGACGATAGAGTTTCTCTTGAATTGAACTCTCCCCTCTGGCAAAACTATTGCTAGTATTAGGAGTGGAAAATGGAAACTCTTGTCCTCTTTAAATATGATTAGGAATATTATTTTGAAATCGGGGCATTAACGCTTGTGTAGGGACTAAAGGAAAATATATTATGTTGAACAAAATAGCTACCTTTTGAGGCTTAGGCTTTTGGTCTAGTGGTAAGAGCGTAGTGTCATGTACCGCCACTAGACCAGTAAAATTTTGCATCTGGAGTGGCGTAGAAGATTCCAAAATTATTGAGAGGCTTGCGGAGGATTCTAGAACTCCTTAGACAAATCAAGAATGTCTTAGAGTTTCCAAGAGTATGTAGAATTCTCTAGAAAGCGGACCAAAGAGTAAATATTCTTAGGGACTTGTAAAGTAAATAGTAATTGCAATTTAGTCCGTAGGAAGTAGTATAAATAGAGGTGCCCCTTATCTTGCAAGGCATCACTCAAGATGTAAAACATTCTTCAAAGCTGTAACACCCTAGAAGATTTTTCGAACTAAGACTCAAACGGTTTATAGTAGTGAGTGAGATTTTACCAAGGAATTAAATTTTCCTAAGTATTAAGGTCAAATCACTAGATTTAGAACCTTGAGTTCCAAAAAGAATAAAATTAGAAATAGCAAAATCTGAAAATTTGCAAGTGAAGCTAAGTATGAGTTTTGGGTCAACTCAAATGACTATAACTCCCAGTACACGATGAGTAAGGTGAGCTACAAGAAGCCATTGGAAAGATCTTATAATAATATTTCTAACGCCGCCAAGTTTTCTAAATTTTGAGTTTGAAGAGTGATATATGATCTCATTATGTTAGGTTGGTTAGTTAAGGAAAGTTAGCCGAAAATAGTGAGGGGTATTTTGGTCCTTTCCTTACCCAATTAGATTTAACTCATTTTTAGTTATATATTATGATCACAATCCTTTTAGGTTCAGTTCATAATCCAAAAATAACTTAGGATTTTAGTTGAGAGTTCAAGAAGAGTCAAGAAGAGAAAAGAAGAGAAAAGAGGACAAGATCAAGCGTTCATCAACATTCTTGCGTGTTGTTGCGGAATTTCGCCATGGGTCGAATTTCTAAGAGTATATAAGCTTCCATAGTGTTCGTTTTGTTCACCCACACGCGAAACATGTTATTTTCAGTGTAATTTCATTCTCAAAAAGTTGAAGAATTCAAGTTCTTGTTAGGTGTTCTTGAGGTTCATTGTAGAACTTGTCTTGTTGGCATTTTGATGACTTCATGAGACTAAAGTGATTGATTTGAGTGTTTTTTTTGTTTAATTAGGTTTGGTAATTGAATCTAAAGAATACTTGAGAAAATAAATCGATTAAAAGCGATTTAGGGTCAGAAAATGAGAGGCAAAATTCGTCAAAACATTTCCTGAAGAGGGGCTGGCGTGGTGCGACCCAGATGCACCCAGAGAGCTGGGGTGGAGTACCTGTGTAACGACCTGTTTAGTCGTTTTGAGCAGCAGATTTTATTTCTGGAAAAACTGTGTGAGTCGACGGAACCCACGACGCACCGTCATGGACACGACGGGCCGTCGAGGGTGTCTCGTTCCAAAAGACTTAGACTTCTGAAATTTAGGTACTGAAATCGACTCTCTGAACTTGGCGACGGACCTGCAGGACGAACCGTCGTGGGCACGACGGACCGTC
>NC_028646.1:59694426-59694676 GCF_001406875.1 Solanum pennellii
AGAGGCTATAGGACTTTAGGAAAATTCCATTCTTTCTTTCTTTCATGCTATTACTTGAATCCAATTGGTATCTAGATGATAGAAATTGGTATCTGACCATCTTCACTCTATTTTTCACAGATGGTCAGAACTGGAGCAACGACTACGCCAACATCAGCACCGGCGGAACAGGGTGCGTCTGAGCCAGCCGCTGGGGCTGTAGCTCGAGGAAGAGCAACGGCAAGAGGCCGTGGTAGAGGTCGTGGGAGGA
>NC_028646.1:59700412-59729276 GCF_001406875.1 Solanum pennellii
GGGAAATAATAGATGTTGAATTTTAGAAGTTATTGAATTGTCTTTTATTAATGAGTTTAAGTCTTCCGCATTGCTTTATGTTGATATTAAATTGAAATGTTAAGGTTTAGATTGGTTGGTTCGCTCACATAGGAGGGTAAATGTGGGTGCCAGTCGCGGCTCGGTTTTGGGTCGTGACAACCTGCAATGTGCCTTCAATGTACTCTCTTATGCTAGGGGATGGTGCTTCGTGCCCGGAACGCGCCAGGGTCGTCTGCCCCCACTCCTTTTTCATAGGTAGTCCCGTTTGAGCTCATTTAGAGTGTATCTTCACTCTTTTTGATTCTAAACACTTTAAACTACTTATAAAACACTTATAAATCATCCATAACATGAATCATAACATTTAAAAAATAATTTCAATTCAAGGTAAAGTAAATATTAAGTTTTGAGAGTTTTTCGGAACTTTTTGAGAGACTTCTTTCGAGTCCTTTTTGAGAAGTATTCTGCAACTTCTAGTAACTTCTTTAAAGACTCAAGTAAGTGGGAATGAAGTGAGGATAATGCATTAATAAGTCTACAATATCATCTATATCCTCCATGTGATGAACAAAAACTCTTGAATTCATAATTCACATTCAAGAGAGAGAGAGTTAAGAGTAGAGTTCAAAAAAGTCTCTAAGTTAAATTGTGAATTCTTTGAGATCCATCGTTGATTTGAAGTAAGTTCTGAGGAAGAAAAGAAGAGAATGAGAGATTCATATACATGAATAACATCTAGTTACTTAGACCTTTGAGTTGAGTTGTTCATGCCCATAACTTCCGCATTAATTCCATAAATCCAGTATCATTGAGAGGAGTAGTATCTCTAAGTTTTAAGTCTCGAGTGTTGAGTTCCTTATTCCTGTCTTGAATTAAGAAGTACCTCTTAGTTCTCGAGTTGAGTAGTTCATACTCATAATTCTGCCTGAACCCTCCAAGTTAAAAAACATGAAATCATCCACATGAGATCCTAAACCTTGAATCTATACTTCAATTCAAGGAAGGTTAAGAGTCAAGTAAAAGTATAGTTTATAAATTTTCTATAGTCTTTCGCAAAAGTTTTCACTTTTTTTTAAAAACTTAATGTTCAAGTCAAGAAAGTGTGAAGAGTTGAGTTAAATTCTCAAAAGCTAAAAGGGAACTAAATATTCCCTAAGAGTTAAAGTTTCAAGTTAAGTAAAGAGCAAGAGTTGAGTTCATTTCTCAAAAGCTATAAGGGACTTAAGTATTTCCTAAGAGTTTATAAGTGTTTTCACATTTAACTTTAAAGAGAAATAAGAAGTTCCAAAAGAGTTTTGACCTAAAGAGGGAAACATTGATTCCAAGAGGATCTTCTTAAAGCTAAAGGGTTCAAGAAATTATCTCAATCTAAAGAAAAGAAAGTTTCAATTGAAGAATGAGCTAAAATACGTTTTGGGAGTAGTATTGAGCACCGATATGGGGATGAAAGTTCATATTAACTCAACTCTCCATGTAAATCATGTAGCGACCATGGGAATTGACAGATCATACTTTTTAGATGATCACGTAAGGAGATCTAGTGGATTCACTAAGTTGTGTAAGGTCCTATAACGATGGCAAGTTGTACGATGGTGCTCTTGCAATGTTAGGCAATACATTTTACCATTACTTACGCTCATAGTGATGGCTGTCGGTTATAGAAATTCCTACTGTATTAGTTACATGGTTCCTCAAGGGGTTCTTCTTAGTATGAATTGGTGAGTGGGACTTCATTGATGCATTGCACAAATAGACTTTGAGAGGTAGCATGATATGTTTTTATGATATTATTATCTTGAGTTACGATCATGTTTTTAAATTTTTTATATTTATATTGCACTATTTTAAAATGCTTTATATTGAAATGAGTTTAGTTAAGTATCATGAGTTGATTATCCTTAGTCGAGTATCATATCATTGATTTCAGTATTAAATCTCTGAGTTGAGTATCTTATTCTTGAGTATTCATTGGGTTTCATGTTTTAGAAGAGGTAAGTATATTCCAACTTTTTATTCAAGTATCAAGCTTATGTTATACTTTAGAATTTCCCTTACATGCTCGTATATTCCATGTACTGAGCCAATTGACCTGCATCATCTCATGATGCAGACACAAGTATTTAGGTTCATCAACAGGAGCTTCGTTGATACATCCCAGAGTTAAAGTTAGCTATGGTGAGCATCCTTGCTTCCGGAGGATTTCATTTACTTTTCAGCTTAGTTAGGAGGTCGTGGATCTTGTCCCGACTTCCATCTTTGTCAGTTCGAGGATTCATAAATAGTCAGTTTAGTTAAAGAGTCTCTATTTTACATTTATTTTAGTAAATGTTTTAAAGACTAATGTTTTTTATTTTATGGCTAGTTGAATAAATTATTTTATTCAAGTTGTTCCTTTGAGTTTATCTAATTTTGTTTCATTTTTCAAGCTTTTTATTCTTAAGTGAGTCTTCTTCTTATAGTCATCCAGGATGAGGGTTCGCTTGGGACCTGCATTGGTTTTAGAGTGCCGAACACGTCCAGGGTGTAGGCTCGGATCATGACAAAAGTAATATACAAGCCTTCTTCAAAGCTCTTTTTCTTGTTATTTCTAAGTCTTTTCCAAGCATTCTCTTAGCGATCTAGTCTTAAAGGCTTCCTTGAGATTACAAGACCTTGAATGATTAGTGAGTAAGTTTTCAATGGTCGTACATAGCTAGCAAATACTCTAAGTCCGTGACAACGTGGTATCAGAGCAAGGGTTTGCACTTAGGGAATGGCTACCGAGGGACACATAAACGACACTAGCACCACCAACATCCGTTGGGATTGTGGAAAGAAGAACAGAAAGGGAAATAAGCATCAAAAGGGTAATGAGGAGGTTGTTCCCGATCCCACACCAAACGAGGTGCTAACATCTTATTCACGCTCGACCACCAAAGATAAAGACGATGAAGTTGGCGAGGATTTCATCAACGTCTTCATTAGAGAAGAATGGGTTGCAAGGGTAGAGGTGGCGAGGAAGGCTGTGGAGATATTAGGATGGCGCATGAATGTGGTTGATGACAAGTTCAAGACCATTGAGGACTTCACCCTTGAGGAGACCGAGAACATCTGTAAGGAGTTAGAGGGTCGCCAGCGGTCCGACTCATGGATGAACTAAGCACAATCAAATCTCTTAAGGCCGAAGTTAAAAAACTCAAGAAAGGCGCAGAGATTAGAGGATCTATGTCACCCGACCATGATAGGAAGGTCAGGGTCGAGGCTCCCAAGCCACCTATATTCAAAGGTGTCCGTGACTCTCATGAGGTGGAAAATTTTCAATGGCACTTGGAGAATTACATGAAGTGCTGCCGGGTGAAGATTGACGAAAATAAGATCAACACAACCGTGTTGTACCTATCCGGGATGACCATGATAAGGTTGAGGCGCAAAGAAGCCGAGATTGGGAAGGGGATGTGCACCATCAACACGTGGGAGAAATTCCACGAGGAATTCAAGAAAGACATCCTCCCTAACAACGTCATGTACAAGGTTAACAACAAGTTCTGAGAATTAAAGCAAATGGGAAGCATTCGGGCGTACGTAAAGGAGTTCACAACTCTAACACTTCAAATTCCCAACCTCACAGACGAAGACAAGTTGTTCTACTCCATGGACGTACGGTAAAATTGGGCCAAGATTGAGTTGGAGCAGTGACATGTCAAGACCATAGACGAAGCCATCAGTATAGACCATTACTGGAAATGTTTGCTTCACAATGACTACAACACTCAAATATAGGAAACATTACTCATAGGCCTTACTCGACATTTAACACTTTGAATCATCATACTCAAAGTGAGTACAACTTGGAACTCAATGTATATTATAAAACAACACATAGAAAATTAATGTTTGATATAGGTAATGGAAATATGACGATTAATGACTACAATTTGAATGTGAATGCAGGAAATACAAACACATATTTATGTAGCACAACAATGTCTTATATTGATGCAGAAAATGCGACTAATGATGCTCTTGGAACAATAAAAGCTAATTTTCAGCAAAAATTGTTGAAACAAATATGTCTTAGAGTGTTGGAATTATATGATGTTTAGATGTTGGAATCAACTAAGATAACATATTTGTTTAGATTGTTAGAATCAACTAAGATAACATAGGTACATAACTTAGAAATTAATACGAAAAGGTGGGGGAAGAATGGGGAGAACTGACGTCTTTAGCACCCCGAGAGTCGCGGGGTGCCAGCCCTCAAAATTTAGAAAAATTGTTGTGGCGCTCTAGGTGGCGCGACTCGCAGAGGCCAAAGCTCAGAAGAACTTTTGTAGCATCCCATCCCCTACATGGAAAATCTCCGACCTTTCTCCTTCATTTTTCATCTCTATACTCTCTAAAATTCCATGGTTCTTTTCCCAAGCACATAGTATATTAGTACCCTCAATACCCAATATATTTAACTCAAAAAACAACCCGGAATTATAAATCAAATTAACACTAGGCATTGAACAACTCAACCCACAAGAGTTCGACAATATACTACAATAATTTCACCTACTAACATTTAAACAACTCACCAATCGCTGATTTGATACAAGTTTGGTGTGTGGTGAATGGACCTCACATTAAATGATCTCAGATACATTTATAGGAATCACCCCGGACGAATTCCTCTTCAAAGCTTTGACATTTTTGGAAAATTCTTGACTTTTGTCCTTTTCTTTCCTCTTTTCTCTCTTCTCAAAGCCCTAAGCGTAATTCCAACTTTTCCACACTAAACTAATTTCGCGAAAAGACTAGTTTTCCCTTCCTTCAATTTGAATTTGGGCTTTTCTCAATCCAACAACTTGTTTTACGAAAGGCATAACTTACTCATACGATATCAAAATTGCGCAAAGTCGGAGGAGTTGCAAAAATCATTCCAAGGTCTTTCCAACCATATCATGAACTACCTCTAACTCATCCTGAGCTAGATGATATGGTTGATTGAAAATGATGAAAAACTCGTTTTCTTAAATATACAAAATTTTCAGATTTTTACTTTTCTTACCAAAAATGTATATTTTAGGTTTGTTAGATTATTCTTAGCTATTACAAGTTGCGAGATGTTACAATATCTCCCTCTTGGGAACTTACATCCTAGAATGAGATCGCTTTCACTATGCTTATGATAGAAACATCAAGTTCAACATTAATCAATCAAAAGCAAGTGATAACATGCTTACTCATACCTATATAATACTAAGAAAAGAATTAGTATCTTGATCTTGATCTTCTCCAGATTCAAAGAGTTATGGATATCTTTTCTACATATACTCTGTTGTTTCCCAAGTAGCTTATTCAACAAATAGGTTCCACCATAGGACATTGACTAATGCAACATTCTTTGTTCTCAACTTGCGAACTTGACGATAAAAAATCTGAACTGGAATCTCTTCATAAGATAAGTTACCCTTATTCCCAACATTCTTAGTTGGTACAATAAATGAAGAGTTAACATGTACTTTTTCAACAAAGATATGTGAAATACCAAATAAACTACTGCTAACTCTTGTGGTAGCTCTAACTTATAAGCTACATTGTCAATCCTTTTGGCTATGCGATAAGGTCCAATATACTGGGGACTAAGTTTTCTCTTCTTTCGAACCTCATAACACCCTTCATGGGTGTCACATCCTGTTTACCCCCAGACATAACCGGCGTCGTCGTCCTTTTTAAGGACTAATACTAGCCTCTTAGTTTCATGTCATTACATTCATAGGTTCAAAAGTGCGGAGAAATTTAAAACTATCAGTATCCCTACTTGGAGGTTTACATAGACCTCTACATACACATAACATATATTCATATCGACTACACATAGACCCTTCATATAGGAAGGTTACATAGGCTTCTACTTTTATTGCACATACATATATAAGAACTACAAAAATAGTCTCAATGAATGTCTCATCTCATACAATCTAAACGGATATCACAATATGGGCATAGCCCTTACATCAATTCAACAAGACTATGTATAGGTCATATGAAAGTACAGTATTCAAATAATAAGGAAAGAAATTCTAGAGTCAATAAGCTCATAACAAAATCCAAAGCTAAAACATAACATTGACCTTGAATGTTGAGGACCTTTCCCACTTGGATGAAGGAAAGAATCCAAGCCTTCTATGATGTCGCCTTCCAAAACTCCTCAACGACCGGCACCTAAAATGTTCAGGAAAAGGGAAGAAAATGGGGTTAGTACTCTATATGTACTAAGTATGAGATCTTATGCACATACACAAGCAAAACATGCTAAAAGGGACTTTTTATCAAAACATTGGCCAATTATCCCTTTAGGGAGCTAATGCAAAGTCAAGTAAGTCATATCAACCAACCAAACATGCTTACTATCTTAACAAGTAATAGTTATCCCAACATATTTGAAACCATGATATACTAAACCCTAAAATAAAGGTATAATTTCATAAGAATGAATACGAGTCAAACATATCATAATAAGCAAGACAACTACCCACAAGTCCTTATCAAGTCAACAAGTGCATTGACCAAGTAAAGCCCCATAACTTCACTCAATCAAGTATACTTAACAAGAAAACATGACAAATGTCCAACTTTACATATCATTGCATTTAGTCTTGCATTTCATCACATATTATCAATATAGTGAAAGGCATATTGATAAATGAACTAATTAAAATTAGTATCAACCATGTGTCATGGTCATCATATATACATCATATATTATCATATCATAATGTATAAGAACCTCCTCTTAAGACTCCCCTCAATGCTAACTAGTGCAATGTCTAGGTAGAGTCCCATATCCATACCTAGACTAAGCTAGACCCCTTAGGTTATCCAAGTTAGGGTTCAAATCCTTTAATTCATTTCACCTTTTGGGAACAAATTTCCCTAACCGATGTAGACTACATGAGCTAGTGTGGAATCCGGTGTCATAAAACCCTACACCGAATGAAGGCGGACTACTTGCCAAGGTAGTATCAAAGCATGAAACATAGTAACTACGTGGATCCACTAGGTAGTAATCCTATGGGGCTAACATAGTTCAAGAACTAGGAGATTTAGCTGGGACCCTCTTTTTGCGCCGTGCATTATAGTCTCCAATCTCAAGAGTAATGTAGTGCTCCTACCTTCCCTATATGGAAAGGGACAATTCTCTTAGTTCACTCGGTGATAAGCTAGAGTCCCTTTTTGAAATGTCTTTAAGCCTTTAATTATCAATCATAACTTAATTTAGGCCATAGGGTCTACCCCTTTTATAATCATCATCATCATCATTAGCTTAAGAAGAATTGTATGAGTATAGTTTCTTTCATCACAATTCAAATAAGTGAGGCTAACACTTTAGCATTTCATAACATATTAAGGCTCATTGATAGTTCCACCATCTTTATATCACATACACCTTAATCAACGTCACAACATAGTCAAGACATTTCAATTCAACATCAAACTCCACTGTAATATCATAGATTAACAACAATTAATCACAATTGTAAGTAAAGATAGAGATTCTAAGACTTACCAAGTCTTCCTCGTAGTCTATCATCAAGGTCATACCATCAACCCATAACTCAACCCAACTTGGGGTATAACATCATCACACAATGATAACAAATAAGATAACAAGGCCAACTGCATCTCTATAACGCAATTCATCTTTAGATCACAACTTGAGACAAGGTACATGGATTAACTTCACATTGTAATTCACAACCCTAAATTACATCCCAAGAACTAGCTTGATAGGCCTATAACTCATTTTAATTCAATAATAATAACACCATAGAATAGTAATCTAATCAACAACAAACTCAATTGAATGATCACAATATAATATAGGTCAAGATCACTACCTAAGGTTAGGGATAGAGAATCATACTCTTCAATTTAGACCAAACCATCAACAATTACCATGAACAAGTTGAATTACATTTTAATCTGCTCAATATAACCCTAAGAATTCATTAACAACTCAATCCATAACTTCAATGTCGTAATTGAATGAAACCCATAAGAGAACTCAACTTTTTGAAACCTATTTTGAAGGAACCCTTTGAGGAAAGGATCTCAAAGGTGAATAGAACCCATACTTAATGTTTCTAAAAAATTTGTTAAAGAATCCACCGTTTTTCATCCCCCCAATTCACCTTCCAAGCGAAGCTTCTATGAATTCTTCAAATTAGAGAGAGAAAGAAGAAAGAAGGAAGAGGGTTTACTTGAGAGTTGTGCTTTGATTAATGAGGGTTTAGGGTATTTATAATAGGACTTAATCAACTTAATCAGTCTTTCTTTAATACCCAAATAACCCCTAAACCACTTAATTAGTTAAATGAACTTGATATAAAACGTGCAGGAATTTGCAGACCCCATCGACGAGACCTCGACCGATGAACCGTTGGTCCACAGACGGTCCGTGCTGCACATTTGTAAGTTCGGTCAGAGACTGGTACAGGCAAGGCTTTTCTCGAATTTTCTAAGTGTGGGACGACAGTGTCATCGACGCCCAGTCGATCCACACACGGACTATAGCCTGCACCTCCGCACTCTGTCGATGCTTCTAGAAATTATGCAGGTGACGGGACATTCTCAACAAGCGTAAGTGTGGGAAGACGGTGGCATCGACGCCCCTTGATCGACACACGGGCCGTCGTCTGTCCTTTCGATGCACACTGCCAGGTAGTGCTGCATCAAACTTTAGGGGTCCTCCTCAAGGACCCTTGGTTGGTCCTTGGGAGTCATACCCGGACGTTTTAACCACGGAACAACTCAAATGCCCATTAGTTACCTTTCTACCAACGTTCGCAAAATTTCGACTCCTAAAACTTAGTCAAGTAGGCTAAGGCACACTATTATCCATTTTAACCAACTTCCCAGACGTTTTGGTGATTAAATATCCTAAATGACCTATATCCATTAAAAATAGACTTAGAAACAATGTTTAGACTTTATGACACCTATGTTACGCTTTATAATGAGTCTTGAATTTTCAAGGTGTTACATTATCCCCCCCCCCTTATGAACATTCGTCCCCGAATGATACTAAATTTCTTTTGAAGGGAGGAATTGACTCAAGACTAGCATCCCAACCAACCAATTCATCACAAGTCAAATATCAAAACTCATATTACCACACATAAGGCTCAAAACACTTTATTATGAGACATTTCCTTTTCACAACCCTTATGAGCTCAACATACATTACATTAGTCAATTAGCACAAAGTTCAACTAAACAACATGCTACCTATCATTTTATGAAGACTCTCTATATCACAATGCACAACATAATTCAAAACAAGCAAAAACCAAGATTTCAAGTTTTGAATAGCAATACTACAGTAACTTCACTGTAAGTTCTTTCAAAAAAATGCATAATGTGCAAAACATCACCTAAATATTAAGAAACTTCAATTTCTAGACATATTTATATTATTAAAAAGAATGACTAACCTTAATTCTCAAAAAGATGAGGGTAACGGGACTTCATGTCAACCTCGACCTCCAATGTTGCACCCCCAACCAGATGATTTTGCCATAAAACCTTTACAGAAACCACATCTTTATTCCTCAACTTCTTTACTTGCCTATCAAGAATTTGAACTGGAAACTTCCTCATAAGAGAGGTTATCATTGACACCAAGACCGTCAATAGGAAGAATGGACTCTGGATCACCCAAACACATTTTCAAAATAGACACATGGGAAACCGGATGAACTAAAGTCAATTCACTAGGAAGTTTCAATTCGTAGGCAACCTTACCAACTCTTTGAAATATTTCATAGGGAACTACATGAATAGGACTCAATTTCCCTTTTTTGCCAAACCTAACCACTCCTTTCATTGATGAAAATATTAAATACACCATATTACCTTCTACGAACACCAAATCCTTTCTCCTATGATCGGCATAAGCCTTTTGCTGACTATAAGCCGTTTGCAACCGGTTCCTTATGATATGGACCTTTTCCAAAGTCTTATAAATCAACTCAGGACCAAGAAGCGATGTCTCAACCACTTCAAACCATCCAATAGGAGACCTACACATCCTACCATACAAGGCTTTGTAGGGAGCCATGGAAATGGATGAATGAAAACTATTGTTGTATGCAAACTCCACCAAAGGTAACTGTCTATCCCAACTCCCTTTAAAATCAATGATGCACACTTTAAGCATATCTTCAAGGATTTGTATCGTACGCTCCGCTTGACCATCCGTTTGGGGATGAAAAGCGGTGCTCCAATTCTCTGTAGTACCTAACCCTTTTTGGAACGACCTCCAAATCTAGATGTGAATTGTGTGACCCCATCCAATATGATGGATAAGGGAATGCCATGGAGGCACACAATCTAATCTAGGAAGATTGTTGCATAATCTTCCGCCGAATATGAAGACTTGACGGGAATAAAGCAAGCGGACTTACTCAATCGATTCACAACCATCCATATGGAACCATAGGACTTTTCGGTCCGAGGTAAACCTACTACAAAGTCCATATTGATGTCTTCCTTCTTTCAGGTGGAATTTGGATCTCTTTTAGTAAGCCATCCGCCTTTAGGTGTTTGACCTTTACTTGTTGGCAATTTGGACACTTAGCGACAAACTCCGCTATGTCCCTTTTTAGACCTTTCCACCAATATATCTCCCTTATGTCATGGTACATTTTTGTCGACCCTGGATGAATTGAGTAGCGGGAGTCATGTGCTTCTTCTAGGATTCGATCCCTCAACCCATCTACATCGGGAAAACATAATCTCTGTTGATACTTTACCACACCATCTCCCCCGAAGGAGAATGATTCATTCAACTTGCCGAGAACCGATTCTTTTAAATCCATTAAGGCTAAATCAAGGTGTTGTTTGGACTTCACCTCAGCCACAAAAGATGACTCGGAGTTATGATAAACTATGGCGCCCCCATCCAAAGAAATCTCCAACCTCACCCCCAAACTAGCCAACCTATGAACTTCCCTTGCTAGGTCCTTTTTGGTTTCGTCAAGATGGAGTACACTACCCATAGTCATTCGACTTAGGGCATACGTGACTACATTAGCCTTGCCGAGGTAATAAAGGACATTCATATCATAATCTTTTAATAACTTAAGCCACCTTCTTTGTCGGCGATTCAACTCCTTTTGGGTAAACACATATTGGAGACTCTTATGATCGGTAAAAACATCAACATGAACCCCGTACAAGTAATGCCTCAAAATTTTCAAATCAAACACCACAGCCACTAATTCAACGTCATGAGTGGGGTTGTTTCTCTCATCTACCTTTAGTTTACTAGAGGCATAAGTTATAACCTTCCCGTTTTGCATAAGCACACACCCAAAACCCACTCGAGATGCGTCAGAATACACCACAAAACCCTTTGTACCCTCCACTAATGTTAACACCAGAGCGAAAGTAAGCCTATCATTCAAAAATTAGAAACTCTTCTCACATGACTTTTACCACTAAAAATTTTTACTCTTTTGGGTCAAAGTAGTCAAAGGAGACGCAATGGACGCGAATCCATCCACAAACCTCCGATAGTAACCCGCTAAATCCAAGAAACTCCTAATGTCTGTCGGAGTCAATGGTCTAAGACAATTTTTCACCGCTCCCATTGTCCTTGGGTCTACCTCAACTCCCTTACTAGATATGATGTGCCCAGCAAAAGTCACCGACCTCAACAAAAACTCATACTTTCTATATTTGGCGTACAATTGATGTTCTTTAAGGGTTTGCAACACTACCCTCAAATGACCCATATGATCATCCTCATTTTTTGAATATACCAAGATATCATCAATAAACACAATGACGAATGAATCTAGGTAATTTTGAAACACCCTATTCATTAGGTCCATAAATGCCACCGGAGCATTAATGAGACCAAAAGACATTACTAAGAACTCATAGTGCCCATACCTAGTGAAAGGCCATATTTCGGACATCCTCAGCTCTCACCATTAGTTAGTGATACCCCGACCTCAAATCTATCTTTGAAAAGTAACTCGCCCCTTCGAGTTGATCAAACTAATCATCAATCCAAGGAAGAGGATACTTATTCTTGACAGTAACATTGTTGAGTTGACAGTAGTCTATACACATTCTCAAAGATCCATCTTTCTTTTTGACAAATAACACCGGAGCACCCAATGGAGATATACTAGGCCTTATAAAACCCTTATCTAGTAAATTCTTGAGTTGGTACTTCAACTCTTTCAATTCGGTCGGAGCCATCCGATATGGAGGGATTGAAATGGACTTGTTTCCGGTAGCAAATCGACACCAATATCAATTTCCCATTTGGGAGGAATAGCGGGAAGGTCATTGGGAAAAACCTTCAACAATTCACTCATTACAGAGAACGACTAAAAAGAAGGAATTTTGGAATCCAAATCTTGGACTCTTGTTATATATAAAGACAAACCTTCGAGATCATTTTACATGCTTTTAGGCAAGATATAATGTGACCTCTAGGAATAGAATTCCCACCCTTCCACTAAACAACGGGTTCATTTGGGAAATTAAACCTTACAACTCTTGTCCTACAATCAAAAGCAACAAAACTATCATGTAACTAATCCTTACCCAAAATGATATAAAAATCAAGCATATCTAGTTCAACTAGATTTACAATTGAAACTTTATTAGGCAATGAAATAGGACAATTTCGATAGACTCTTTTAGCAATAACCGGCTCTCCCACTAGAGTAGACACTAAAAAGGCTCATGCAAAATATCGAGTAAATTTCAAACCTTTTAGCTATTAGGGGTGTAACAAATGATAAAGTAGCACCAGGATCAAGTAAGGCATGTACATCAAGAGAGAAAAATTTCAACATACCGGTCACCAAATCGGGAGAGGTCTCTTGCTCACCCTTAGAGCGGAGAGCATAGAATCGGTTCTTCTTTGGAGCATCACTAGAACCACTTGCTTGAGCTTGACCACTACCCTTATCTTGGCTCTTCAAGTTTTTATAATCTCTCATCTTGTAACCACTCTTGCCACAACTAATGCAATTATCCATCCCCTTAAGGCAATCACCATTTTGCCTTTTTTCAAAGTTTGCACAAGTTCGATTCTCTTTTGGTGAATTGAAACCTTTTTTCCCTCTTGATTTTAGGGTTATACACCCTATCACCACTAGCTAAGGGGTTTTAGCCAATTTCTATATATTACCCAAATAAGCACAATATTGGGAATATTAGAAAATATTGGCTTAAAGGGTGTTCACCAATTTTTCTAAATGTGAATGAGTTTGTTTAAGATATGTACCTGCAATAAAGACCCTAATCTAAAATATTCATTTTTCATTTCACACATAAAAGGTATGAGGCATCCAAGTGTCAAGCCTAGATATCATAGCATATGATCAATTAAAATGATCATGTAGATTAAGAAGTGACCAAGGACATAATGAGGATTTTTGGGACAATAAGTAAACATTTCCAAACGAACCATAAATAATAGTTAGTTAGGAAAGTGCAACCAACCCATGTGCAAGCACATGTGCAAGACATGTGAATAAGCTGGCAAAGGAGGGCACCACCCTAACCGAATTCGGTTAGGGTAGTTAGGGGGAAAATGTGCACAAGGGACAACTCCGTGTGGGTCTAACATCCCTAAAAATTATAGACTCTAACCTACTGCCTTAATTAACTAAATAACCTAGGACTAACTGAATTGGACCAATTAGTGCACCCGACAACCTAAGACCAAAACCGGATTGACACTAACTTAGTACTAGTTAAAAAGACAACCTAGTACCTAACCTAGGATGGTCCAAAATGTTAGTTATTGTCCTATAAACTAAGAGGTACTTTATTAAATACCCTAGGTTACCTAATTAATTAATTAATTAAAAAGGGCTAAAACAAAAATTACAAAGGAAATTTTTAGATTTTGGTTAAAACAAGAAAGGGACAACCTAGTACCTAACCTAGGATGATCCACACAGTTAGTTAAGGTCCTAACAACTTAGGTTAACTTTAGTAAGTACCCTAGTATAGCTAATTAATTATTTTATCATCTTAATTAATTAATTTAAAGGGTCAAAACCGAAATTACTAAGAAGTTTCAAGATTTCGGTTGAGACAAGAAAAAGACGACCTAGTATTTAACCTTGGATGGTCCAAAGGATTAGTTATGGTTATAACGACTTAAGGGTACTTTAGTAATTAACCTAGGTTACTTAATTAATTAAATTATACTTTTAATTAATTAAATTAAAGGGGTCAAACTGAAATTCTTATGCTAACCTAGTATTGTGCAAGAAACATCCTAGTACTTAACCTAGGATGGTTCTAAAGGGTCAATTATTGTTCCAATGACTTAGGGGGTACTTTAGTACTTACTCTAGGTCCCTAAATTAATTAAATTAAGGATTTAATTAATTAATATAAAGTCAAAATGTTGACCTAAACAATAGTCAATACAAAAAATTCATATTTTCGATCAAGTCAACATTCTCCTATGTATAGTCAACTTAGGAGGTTTTTTTTTAGTAATTAGTTTATTATTTTATTTAATTAACTTATTAAACCCTAAGTTGAATAAGTCAAGGTCAGTTCCTTAACCCAAAAACCACGTTCAAACTCAAACAAATACATGACTAAAACCAGAAAACAAGCGTGAGAAAAACATTGAACAAAACTCAAGAAAAAAACAAAAAATTTCTTCAATGATTTTAAAGGTTTCTTCAAGGTTTCTTTAAGGTTCGTTCAAGGTTGTCTTCGTATATTAAGTTCTACTTAAGGCATGGGTTTTCTCTCATGAAATTCATTCTCCAAGAGTCTTTTCAAACATTTCAAACTTATGAATTTTTAAACTTGGGTTGTTTCCCAATGGTATTGTTGAACGTCCATCTCCCTAGTTATCCTTGTATTCGATTCTTTAAGTATATTGATGTAATCTTGAACATGTTGTTGGTATGTTTTTCTAACTGATTTAATAAGTTCTTGATTTATTAATGAATAATAAGGTCTATAGATTGGATTCGGATTATTGAGTGATTAGTTACACAGATTAAGGAATGAAATAATGTTTAGTTTTGTGTTCGAGTAAGATGAAGTTGTTATGACTTGTTTATGAAGTTGAGTCTACTGTTATATGCTGTTCATTGAATGATAATTATAAGTTAATTGAATGTAAAAAGGTTGGCTTACAACAAATGAAGTTTAAATGACCACCATATGTGAAAGTTTTGTTTATGCAACAAATTGGTTAGCAAAACTACGTCCAAAATATTATCTCCCAAAATGTGTGAAGTTATACTAACAAAGTGATACCAATCTCAACATCAATGAACTCATAACATTGGGTATGGCAATCAATGGGACAAGTCCCAACATACCATATCCACACGAACTTGTGAACGTAATAACATTGAATAAGTAGTTATATCTTTCATAAAGAATCAAAGCTAGTTCATGAATCTATAATACCAAAATAACTTCATAGCTTGGCCAAACCAAGCTTTGAATTGTTCTTTTAAGTTAATCAAAGGTTAAAAGTTCAAGTGTATTGAAACTTTGGCTTATGCCAATAAATTTGTCTACAACATTATTTTTGAAAATATGTAATAGAATTGGCTAATGATTCCATGAAATTATACTTGAATGAATTGCCTGCCTTATGCCAATAAAATGGCTAACAAAACATCATCTAAGAGTGATGAATGAAATTGGCTATAATGTTATATTTAAATAATTAAAGGATTATCTGATGGCTAAGGTATACCAAACTAAACATGAATGAGTGTAACTTTGGCTTGTGCCAATAAATTGGCTATGAAGTCCGTTTTAAAATTTTCTAGGGCAATACTAATTTTTTCCAATCATATAGCCAAAGTATTGATATGAAAATATAAGAACATCTAAGGTAATTCAACGAATCCATATCCAAAGGCATGCCAATCTTTGGGACAAGGCCCAACATGCCCTAACCTAATGAACGATGAACATATGTGATTCATTGAGTAAAGTTCTCATCGTCCATAAACGATGATATGAAGCTATCAAATGAAATTAAGCAAGTAACGTGAGTAATAACATAACTAAAGATGTCTATGTTAAGAAAGTGACCAGAATGAGGTGTTAAAAGAAGTGAGACAAGCCTCACTTACACCTAAGCTACTATGTTAAAAATACTCACGAATGAAGGTGTTAGAATGGGTGAGACAAGTCTCATTAACACCAAATATGCTGTGTAAGGAAAATTCACATTTCATCAATGTAAATAAAAGGATGAAAATTCATCAGTAGTGTAAATAAACGTTACCAAAACGTACTCACCTATGAGAGTGTAAAGCTAATGAAGAGACCAGTCTCTATGTACACTCTTATGAAAGTATTGAGACTGATGCATCCTTAATACTAATGATGACATGAGAAATCATCTATTGAGCTATGATGTCCTCATACTAGAAGCAAACTTCCATGACGTATGAGTTGAATATAATGGAACTTTATACTGAGCACCGATAGGCTAGCTATGAGCGGTGATGCCTTTTTTCGGGAAGGGCGGAGGTTCGCATTACTCTCATGAGATGAGACTGTCCGTCATGCCGGGTATGGGTCTCCTTATATCTCCTAGTCTTCGAACCTATGCTGCCAATATAGGGATCTGGCGGGGTTCAATTCCCATGTACACTAGCATGTTTTGGGTCACTTTGGCCTGTGATTCCACCTCTTTTCAGTGTGGGGTAGACACTGGGTTTCATGATGCTCACATGATCTATGTCTGTTAAGGTTGGAGTTCCTCAATGTATGAAAGATAATGAAATGAACAATACCGAAGGTGTTTGTACAAGACAATCAGGAGGTGAAATCAGATTCAAGTAATGACATTAGGTCATTCTTGGTCATTGCACTTCATGATCCCGATGAGAGTCTTAAACTTCATCCTAGGTATAGATGGTGTTTACATCAGCCTACGAATGAATGAAATGAATAATATGAAGTACGAATGAACGAATGAAGTAGACTCTATGTTTGCTAAAGAAGGCCCTCGGGTTGAGGTCCCATATGTTGGGCCCTCACTTGAGATGTCTTATGCTACATCAACGATTCCAAAGTCTCATGTATATGAAATGTATAATATAAAAAATATTAAAGTAATGATATCAATGGCATGATCAATAGAGAATTGCTTATAAAAGGTAATGAATATATAGTGTAAAGAATGACTCACTATAAGGCAGGGAAATCATTCCTTAGTCCTTTGATTACTTACATCGATTCATTATGGGTATGGGACTACAATGAATCATTGCACTTGTCAGTAAAACATAGGACCAGAGGAGTTATTGAACTACACAACAACAAGAAGAAAAAGACGGAATAATCTAAGTTTACAAAGAGGAGCTTTTGTCCTAAGAGGATTAAAATCTCAAATCTTCGCCCGAGTTGTTCTAAAATTATATGGATGATACTAATGTTTTGTAATCATATAGAAAATTAGTTGTGTGCTTTTAATGCATTAAAATACATCACATTCATACCACAATTCACATGTAACGATTTAGGAAAGTCTAGTCACTAGGCTTTCTAGAAATAGCATGTTGTTTAGGAAGAACTTTCTTTGATCATGCATAGCCTTATGTATATGTGTGCATACACCCATACTTAGTACAAGTGGTGTACTCACCCCTACTATTTACTATTTTTATAGGTGCATGTCAGAGGATAGGTTGACGACACTTGTAGCGGTTTGGACTTCAGAGTTTCGCCAAACCATTTGGTAGGTCCTAATGATTTCAAGGATGCTACAAATTTATTCTATCGTTAGTTTTAGACATAACTAGTGGATGTTGTCCCTAGTGTTTCTTTCGCACCTTCATTTCGAAGCTTTTTTATAAGGCCATGTTTTGCAAACTATTTATGATATATTGATCTTCAGTTTCGAGTTGATTCTTTATGTTAGATGGTTGTTATCTTATATTGAGCTTAGTATATGATGTATCTAGTTAATAATTATATGAAGTCTATGTATACTTCATAAATATAAAAAATTTTAAATTTTCCATAAATTTAACTAGATGAATGTGATGATGCAAGATGAGGCTTGTTTGCGACCTCTGAGAGGTCAACGACACAGGTTGCGATCCGGATTCCAGAATCCAGATCGTGACATCTTTGGAATTTAAAAGGCACTTGATTTAAAATCTGCTTTTCTTAAATTTAGGTTTGTCTTGTATCTCAAGCTTATTCTTTGAAGAACCTCCATCAAATGATCTTGCCCTCTTAGCATCTCTACGTTTTAGCTTAGCTTTTGCCTCCTCACCCCTTCTTGCATAAACCATAAGATGGAAAATGTTCATGTTGTCATGTAGCATGGCTGATCAGCACTCCCTCTTGTAAGTCCTCTGATACCCCTGTCACAAAATGGCTCATTTGGTCCCTAGGATCGGAGACTAAAGAGGGAGCCTATTGGGACAACTTAATGAATTACAAAGAGTACGCATGGACACTCCTCCCTCCATGACGAAGATTTATGAACTCCGTCACTTTCTCCTCCCTCATCTCTCTAGGGAAGAACCGATATAGAAAAGCCACCTTAAAGATCTCCCAAGTCACCGGACCAACCCTCAACGACCTATTTTCCCTTCATTGCACATACCAAGTTTGAGCCCTATCCTTGAGTTGATATGAGGCCAACTCGGCCTTCTCACTTGAAGACACCCCCATAGCATATAGTACCTTGTAGACCTCATCGAGGAATTCATAGGGGTCTTCATCAACCTTAGACCCATAGAAAATAGGAGGGTTCATCCGAGTGAAGTCCCTTAGATGAAAAGTCATAGTAGTGACTTGTTGATGAGGACGGGGAGCAACATCCATATGATCTTGAGCCGTCATAGCTTGGGTTTGAACCGTCATAGCTTGGGTGTGAACCGTCATAGCTTGTGCTTAAGTAGTCATGTCTTGAGCCATTTGAGCAAGAATAGCCCTCATCTCCGCCTACGGCATAGGTGGGGGATTAACCGAGGCTTGATCAACATTTGCATTTTCCTCAAGTGGAGGGGCTTGGTCATCATGGGGAGGAGCTCCCGCATTAGCAACTTCCTCCTCAAGTCTTCGAGCCGCATTCTTTCGAGTGTTTATGCTGCCTATAAGCACAACAATAGGATTAGATTCAAAAGGATACCATGCGTATAATCTATGGAACGATATAAGATTTTCAAGAAAGAGAGTGATTCCTAAGCATCATATAGATTCCTACTCATAAGTGTGGCACGCTTCACAATTATGAATACAAACCTACATATACGTGGTAGATAAAGAGACATAACTCAATGATATTCAACCTCATGCTCTGTACCAAGTTTGTCACATCTGGGTTTACCCCCCTGACGTAACCGGCGTCGTCGTCCTTTTTAAGGACTAAGACTAGCCTCTTAGTTTCATGTCATTACGTTCATAGGTGGAAAAGTGTGGAAAAATTTAAAACTTTGATTATCCCTACTTCGAGGTTTACATAGACATTTACATACACATAATGTATATTCATATCGAGTATACATAGACCCGTCATATAGGAAGGTTACATAGCCTTCTACTTTTATTGAACATAAATATATAAGAATACAGAAATAGTCTGAACGATCGTCTCATCTCAAACCATTTAAACGAATATCACAATATGGGCATACCCCTTACATCAATTTAACAAGACCATGTACAGGTCATACGAAAGTACAATATTCAAATAACACGCAAAGAAATGATATAGTCAATAAGCTCATAACAAAATCCAAAGCTTGAAGATAGCATTTCCTTCGAAAGTTGAGGACCTACCCCACTTGGATGAAGGGAAGAATCCAAGCCTTCCATGATGTCGCCTCCCAAAACTCCTCAACGACTGGAACCTAAAATGTTTGGGAAAAAGGGAAGAAAATGGGGTTAGTACTCCACATGTACTAAGTATGAGATCTTATGCAAATAAACAAGTAAAACATGCTAAAAGGGAATTTTTATCAAAACAATACCCAATTATCCCTTTAGGGACCTAATGCAAAGTCAAGTAAGTCATATCAACCATCCAAACATGCTTACTATCTCAACAAGTAATACTTATCCCGACATACTTGAAACCATGATTTACTACAACCCTAACATCAAGGAATAATATCACAAGAATGAATACAAGTCAAACATATCATAATAAGCAAGTCAACTACCCACAAGTCCTTATCAAGTCAATAAGTGCAATGACCAAGCAAAGCCCCATAACTTCACTCAATCAAGTATCCTTAACAAGAAAACATGACCAATGTCAAACTTTACATATTATGGCATTTAGGCTTGCATTTCATCGCATATTATCATTATAATCCAAGGCATTACATAAATGAACTAATCAACATATAGTATAAACAATGTGACATGGTAATCATATATACATCATATATTATCATATCATAATGTATAAGAACCTCCTCCTAAGACTCCCCCACAAGGCTAACTAGTGAATTGTCTTGGTAGAGTCCTATATCCCTACCTAGACTAAGCTAGACCCCTTAGGTTATCCAAGTTAGGGTTCAAAACCTTTATTCATTTTACCTTTTGGGAACATCTTGCCCTAACCGACATAGACCACATGAGCTAGTGTAGAGTCCGATGTTATAAAACCATACACTGAAAGAAGGTGGAATACTTGCCAAGGTAGTACCAAAACATGAAACATAGCAACTAGGTGGATCTACTAGCTAGTATTCCTATGGAGGCAACATAGTTCAAGAACTAGGAGATTTAGTTGGGACACTTCTCTATCTAGTTCACTCGGAGCTAAGCTAGAGTCCCTTTTTGAAATGTCTTTAATCCTTTAATTATCAATAATAACTTAATTTAGGCCATAGAGTCTACCCCTTGTATAATCATCATCATCATTAGCTCAAGAAGAATTGTATGAGTATAAGTCCTTTCATCACAATTCATATAACTAAGGTTAACAATTTAGCATTTCATAACATACTAAGTCTCATTGATAGTTTTCACCATCTTTATAGCACATACACCTTAATCAACCTCACAACATAGTCAACACCTTTCAATTAAACATCACACCATCCTATAATCCTAGTATAAGGCAGTACTCCAATGTGATATCATAACTTAACAACAATTAATCGTAAGTGCAAGTAAAGATAGAGATTCCAAGACATAGCATGTATTCCTCATAGTCTATCATCAAAGTCTTACCATCAACCCATAACTCAACCCAACTTGGGGAGTAACATCATCAAACAATGATAACCAATAAGATAACAAGGCTAGTTGCATCTCTATAACAAAATTCATCTCTAGATCACAACTTGAGACAAGGTACATTGACTAACTTCACATTATAATTCACAATCCTAAATAAAATCTCAAAAACTAGAATGATAGGCCTATAACTCATTTTAATTTAATCATAATAACACAATAGGATAGTAATCTAATCAACAACAAACTCAATTGAATGATCACAATATAATATACGTCAAGATCACTACCAAGGTTTTGGGATAGAGAATCATACTCTTCAATTTAGACGAAACCATCAATAATTACCATAAACAAGTTGAATTACATGTTAATCTACTCAATATAACCCGAAGAATTCATTAACAACTCAATCCATGAATACAATTTCGTTATTGAATGAAATTCATAAGAAAACTCAACTTTTTGAAATCTATTTTTAAGGAACCCTTTGAGGAAAGGATCTCAAAGATTAATAGAACCCATACCTTAATGTTTCTCAACAATTTTTTAAAGAATCCACCCATTTTCAGCCCCCCAATTCACCTTCCAAGCTAAAATTCAATGGACTTTTCCAATTAGAAAGACAAAGATGAGAAACCGAAGAGGGTTTATTTTAGAGTTGTATTTTTATTAATGAGGGTTGAGGGTATTTATAATAGGACTTATTCAACTTAATTAGTTTCTCATGAATCCCCAACTAACATCTAAACTACTTAATTAATTAAATGAACTTAATTTAAAACGTGCAGGAATTTGCAGACCCCATCGACGAGACCTCGATCGACGGATCGTTAGTCCGCCGACGCTCCGTGCTGCATATCCGTAAGTTTGGTCAGAGACTGGTGCAGGCGAGGATTTTCTCCAATTTTCTAAGTGTGGGACAATGGTGGCATCGATGCCCCGTCGATGCACACACGGACCGTAGCCTGCACCTCTGCACTCCGTCGATGATTCTAGAAAATGTGCAGGTGAAGGGACCTTCTCCACAAACCTAAGTGTGGGATGACAGTGGCATCGATGCGTCGTCGATCCACACACGGGCCGTCGTCTGTCCCGTCGATGCACACTTCCAGGCAGTGCTGCATCAAACTGCAGGGGTCCTCCTCAAGGGCCCTTGGTTGGTCCTTGGGGATTCGTACCTGAACGTTTTAACCATGGAACAACTAAAACACCCATTAGTTACCTTTCCACCAACGTTCGCACAATTTTAATTCCGAAAACTTACTCAAGTAGGCTAAGGCACACTATCATCCCTTTGAACTAACTTCCTGGATGTTTTAGCTCTTAAATATCCTAAATGACCTATATCCATTAAAAATAAACATAGAAACAATGTTTAGACTTTATGACACATATCTTAAGCTTTAAAATGATTCTTGGATTTTCAAGGTGTTACAATGGGTGAATCCTTCAAATATACCCAATCATTCATTTCAAACTCAAATGGCCTTCTACTAACATCTATGTTGGGTTTTTAATGACTTTGTGCCATTTTCAATCTCTTTTGATTCACCATAACCTTCTCCATATCTTCATGAACTAGATCTGGATCTATCTACCCCGCTTCACCAACTTCAATCTACCCAATAGGAGATCTGCATATTCTCCTATAAAGAGCTTCGTATAGAGCCATTTGGATTCTCGAATGATAATTGTTGTTGTAGGTGATCATCCCAATTTCCCTTGAAATCAATCAAACAATACCTGAATATATCTGCCAATATCCGGATAGTATGCTTTGCTTTCCCAGCAATTTGATGATGAAAAGCAGTACTTAGGTTCACCTTTGACCCAAACATTTCTGGAAAGATTTCCAGAATAGTGAAAAAAATTGTGCACCTCTATGTGAAAATAATCAAACTTGGGACTCCATGAAGTCTCACCACCTCCTGAATGTATAACTTTGTATAATCCTCATAATGATTAGTCTTTATCGGCAAAAACTGGGTTGATATTATCATTCTATCTACAATTACCCAAATTAAATCATGTCGCCTGCGAGACCTTGGTAACCCTGTGATGAAGTCCATATTATTCATCTCCCACTTCCATTCCAGAAGTTCTATATTTTGAGCGAACCCTCCAGGACTTTTGTGCTCTACTTTTACTTGCTGGATATTCAGATACTTGGCAACAAATTTAGTACTAACCTTCTTCATATCATCCCACCAATATAACTCTCTCAAATTGCGGTACATGTTTGTCGAACCCGGATGGATTGAATATCTAGAGCTATGTGCTTCCTATATGATACTCTCTTTGATCTCATCAACCATTCATATGCACAACCTACTCTGATACTTCAACACACCATCTCCCCCTTTTTTTAAAGCTAATACTCTTCGCTTAAGAACATTTGCTTTCAAATCAAGCAAAATGAGGTCTTGGTATTGTTTCTCTTTCACTTATGACACTAGTGCTGATTTTGCCCCATTGGTCACCACTATTCCTCCTTCTGTGGAATCCATCATTCTGACTCATAGGTATGTAAATTTGTGCACATCTTTGGCTAACACCCTCTTTTATTCCTCAACATGGGCGGTGCTCCGCATAGATAACTTGCGTAAAATATTAGCAACCACATCAGCCTTAACTGGATGGTAAAGAATACTCATTGTCATAATCTTTGAATAATTATAACCACCTTCTGTGTCTCAGATTGAGAACTTTATGGGGGAACACATATTGTAAGCTCTTGTGATCAATAAATATATCAAAATGAATACCATATAAGTAGTGTCGCCATAACTTTAAAGAAAAAACTACATCAGCCAATTCTAAGTCATGGGTTCGATAATTGTTCTTATTAATTTTCCATTTCCTGCAGGAATAAGCTATAGCCTTGACTTTCTGAATTAGAGCAAAACCCAAAACAACTCTAGATGAATCATAGTACATCACAAAGCCTTGAGAACCTTCCGATAAAGTCAATATCAGGGTAGTAGTCCAGCTCTTCTGTGTCAGCTTGGTCATAGAAGATGTGATAGACGAAAAACCCTCACCAAGCATTTCATAGTATCAAGCCAAACTAAGAAACTCCTTATTTCTCTTTTCGCATTTTTACCTGGACATTTACCCAAATTGGAAACATACCCATTTGGAAAATTTAAGCCTTTCATCTAACTGAAAAAGATAGCTCTTGCTTCCTTGTGTATCGTATATATAGCTTTGGGATATTTTCCATTACTATCCTTTGCCAATTGAGGTCGATTATAAAAATTTATTGTATCTTGACGTGATTGTGGATTGTCTTTGGTTTTTTCATCAACACTAAGAACGGTGTTAAACACATTATAAAAAACTTTTTTTTATATGCATGACATAAAGATTGTGTCGAATCATGTTAGAACTCCAATAAGGCAATCCCAAAAGATGCTTCTCTTTTTCCATTCGCAAGAATTACATACTCTTCGATTGACTTGTTCTGCATCTACCTCCATTACTTTTGTTATGAACAAATCACAAATTTGATTCAATATTTCCTCTCCTGTTCTATAGGGTGGAGGTGATCTTTGGACAGTCTTGTCTTTAAGAAAGTTCTTACGATCTCTTATAAATGGGTGATGTTGGCCAAGAAACATCCGATGACAGTCCAACCAAGATGTTTTCCTACCATGGGTCAATCTAAAAGATTTTGTTTCCTCCATACAATAGGGACATGCAAACTTACCTGCAGTACTCCATCTTGATAACATAGAATATGCTGGAAAGTCACTTATTGTCCACATCAAAGCTGCCCTTAGTTGAATGTTTTTCTTTTTTGAGATGTCAAATGCTTGCACGGCTGTCTCCCACAACAAAGACAATTTCATTATTAGAGGCTGCAAAAAAACATCAATTTTATGTTTGGGATGGTTTGGCCCCGGAACAATGATTGTTAGGAAAATATAAGCCTCTTTGAGGTGTGACAATAACTGGCCACGAAGAGTATCTTCTACTAGACTGACTAAATGGTTGGAAACGATCAGTACATAATCCCAACCTTACATTTCTTGGTTCATGAGAAAAAAAATGATGAGCGTCATTGAAGTGATTCCAAGCCACAGAGTCTGATAGATGACGCATTACACCATCCTCTTTTGTATGCTCATGATGCCATCTCATGTCGGCAGCTGTAGCATGAGATGCATACAATCTTGGCAATCTATGAATCAAAGGAAAATAATACATTTTCTTGTAACGGATCAATTTCCTCTTAAGAGAGCCAACACGACACTTGTATCTATCATCTCCACAAAATGTACAAGATGTAAGGTGTTCATCCTCACCCCAATACAACATACATCCTGATTCACAGCAATCAATCATTTCAATAAGCAAACCTAAGCTACACACTAGCTTCTATGTCTATAGTAGCTATCAAGCACTATGTTATCTTCAGGTAAAGCCTCTTTCATCAATTGCATCAGTTGGTTATTACCTCTCTGTGACATTGTTCTCCATTTTAATATATAACATTCGAGAGACAACAACAAGTTGAGAGAGGGAAGAACCGGGATATAATTTTGCATCAGCTTCTTGTGGCAAATCATATAATTTTTGAGACTCGGGATTAGGATCTTCCTCCATTGAAGGTTCACAAGGATTAGATGACTCATGTTTAGTATTTCCAAATGATTTCAACCTTGAACCTTGGGAAATTTAGGACCATCTGCATCTAAAATCATTTGACAGTTTGGATTATAATATCCTAATTCAGGTGTAGCACCACCATTCAAATCTTGAACACAAGAAATCTCACCAATCATATTTTTTTCTCCTTGATGTTTCCAGATAAAATAGTTATCAAAAAATCCAGATTTATAAAGTTGATGCTTAATCATTTCAACATCCATGAACCTAAAGTTGTGACATTTGTTACATGGACATCTAACTTTATTGCCGCTCATGCGATTCTGTTGCAAACATTCAAATTGGATAAATTTATCCATTCCAATTGCAAAACTAGAATTTCTAGACCCTCGACCATCCAACCTATCATACATCCAACCACTCTCTAGATTATTCATGTTTCTAATAAAGTTTAAATTTAAAAAATAATAAAAAATCATTAACAAGAACAAATGTGGACCAGAAGGTAGTCTTATTCATATTCATCAAATTAGAACAAAACATGCATTTAGGCAAAACAAATACAATTTTTGTTCACTAGGCAGACTTAGTTCCACAAAATTGATGACAAACAAAAGGTATTGAAGCATTACAGTTGAAAAGACAACATCATTAATAGTAGCAAAACTGAATGTAAAACATAGGCTTACAGACAATGAAAAAGAAGAACCGAGATTCTACGACATAGCAAAGAGTAGTCACCAAAAATAGATTCAAACAAAAAGGAACAAATAAGGGTCAATACTAAATACTAAACGATAAACGCCAACTTTCACATTTATATGAATCAAGAAAATCCATTAAGAACCCATGTATAGAAAATTAAAGTGATAAATTCTCATCTACAAACAACAGAGATTCAACAACAGACTAGCGAGGCATATCATGAATAGAAGAAGACGAGGAGAAGATTACGGAGGAAACGTTACCTTTCTACAGGCAGTGACTAGACAGTGAAAAGCTTGGGGACTTCTTGTCGCTGTTATTTTGAGATATCGAGAATTTCGTCAAGCAAAGTAGAAGCAAGCAAGGTTAGTGTCTAAAAATAAATCTAAAACAATATTCAAAATCAGAAATTAGAGCAAAGTACAAGCAAACAACACTAACGAAAGAAAGTAAAATATTAAAAACAAATGTTAACTCATTCCATTCAACACTAAAAGAAAATACACAAGAAAATACATACATTTAATCGAGATGGTGTTAAAATTATATAGCTAACACATAAAACCATTAGAGAAAATGTACCAAACAACTAGTGTTAAAACTTCTACTAACAATTTCATACATAAGAAGAGACTAAGAACAATAAAAAATCTCTTCTTTTGCTTATGATCGTAGAATCTACGTTAAGACATCGAACGCCTTATTCATATCATCTCATATCTCATTGTGAATGCTAAAGTAGATAGAGCACACACTCTTATCTTAAAACATCATTGAGATATGTACTCATCATTAAAATCTAATTGCTAAATCATGACAATACCTATTTATCATTTTTGAATTCTCTTTTTCTATAAACTTTGAGCATGTTATATCTATAAGATTTGCTAAAAATTTTATTTTCGAATTTGCATTAATTTTTAGAGACAGAAATTTCCGTCAATACGTATTTTAAATTCCATAAAAATATATTTTACATTATAGCAACACTTGTCCATCAATACTTTCGTCGCAATATATTATTAAGTTTGTAACACTAACTTTGTTGCAAAATTTATAGCGATATTTAAGGCGCCAAAGTTTCCGGCTATTATTCGTGACAAAAAAACATATTCCGTCGCCAATCCGTTGCTATATTTTAATTCACAAAAATATTTGTAAATTTTGCAATGAAATGACTACTTGCAAATCCGTAGTTATATAACGACGGAATTGATTAGGTTGCTAATATCCGTCGCTAAAAACTAATTTTTTTATAGTGCTCACAAACTGTAACACCCGAGAAGATTTTTTTCGAACTAAGACTCGAATAGTTTATCGCGGTGAGTGAGATTTTACCTAGGAATTAAAATTTTTGTAATAATTAAGGTCAAATAACTAGATTTAGAACCTTGAGTTACGACAAGAAAATTGGAAATAGCAAAATCTGACTATTTGCAAGTAAAGGTAAGTATGAGTTTTGGGTCAACTCAAATGACCATAACTCCCAGTACAAGATGAGTTAGGTGTGCTACTAGATACCATTGGAAAGATCTTTTGCCTTATCTTTTCAACGCCACCAAGTTGCTAAATTTCGAGTTTGGATGAGTGAGATATGACCCTTTTTAGTTAGACTGTCCAGTTAAGAAAAGTTAGCCAAACATAGTGAGGGATATTTTGGTCCTTTCCTTACCCAATAGGATTTAAATCATTTTTAATTTTATTTTAGGGTTAGAATCCTATTAGGTTCAGTTTCATAATCCTAAAATACTCTTAGGGTTTTAGTTGAGAGTTCAAGAAGAGGCAAGAAGAGAAAAGAAGAGAAAAGAGGAGAAAATCAAGCGTTCTCGAGATTGCTAGCGTCTTGTTGTGGAATTTCACCATGGGTATAATCCCGAAGAGGTATGTAAGCATCCATAGTGTTTGGTTTGTTAACCCACATGCCAAACATGTTATTTTTAGTGTAATTTCATTCTCAATAAGATGAAGGATTCATGTTCTTGTTACGTGTTCTAGAGGTTCATTGTAGATCTTGTCTTGTTGGCGTTTTGATGATTTCTTGAGATGAAAGTGATTGTTTTGAGTGTTGGTTTAAGTGTATTAGTGTTTACTTAGGTTGGATAATTAAATAAAAGGAATACTTGAGAAAAGAAATCGATTATAACTGATTTAAGTTCAGAATACGATAAGCAAAATACGTTAAAATGTTGTCTGAAGAGGGGCAGGCGTGGCGTGCCCCAGATACGCCCAAAGGGCTCGAGCGGTGCGCCCAGATATACTCTCTGATGTTAGGGGATGGCGCCCTACGCCCAATATATATATATATATATATATA
>NC_028646.1:59729707-59732981 GCF_001406875.1 Solanum pennellii
TATATATATTTATATATATATATATATATTTCTCTTTTCTGACTTTTAAGATGCATCGATGCAGTTATTATAATTCGTATATCTTCAGAAGCAACGGAAATGCTCTCCATATGAGAGAAAAAAATTCATGTGGTAATAATCAGTTTTCATTCACCGAATTAATTTTCTTTTAGACTCTTGGTTCAAGTTGTGATCTTTGATATAATTTCACTATGTAAGTAATTATTGTATTCTTACAATTATGACATCTATTGTGAGAACAATCATTTACGTTTATGAATACACCACGAAAATCAGCTAACATTTGCTATTAATATGTAATTCAATTTGAAGCTAAAGAATTTCGTACAATTCACTGTTAGTTATCATGAGTAGCATTGAATATTTTGTTGTTTGGTCACATTACTTATATGTTGTTAATATATTTTCTTTATTAAATGGTAAGTTATTATTTTGTAACACAACATTTATAGTGATTATGCTTGAATTTACCTATTTATATAGTGTTTTATAGAATTAAATTCTAATTGTCAACTTCTTGAAATAATTATGTAATTATATATGATGAATACAATGAACTATTAGCAAAAAATGTTTTGAAAGAAGGAGCATGCTTTATTCTAGAAAGGCCACTAAATGAGAAAATTGTGAAATACTTATGGCAATTTGTATTGAGAAGAAAAATATAGAAAGAGAGAGAGCAGAAAAAGTATCAGGAGATGGAGATAAGATGATTGTTAATGATATTGATACAAATAATATTGTTGCAGATAATGAAGAACTACTTAAAGAACAAATGGTGTACCTCATATTGAGGAGAATAGAAATAATATTTATGAAGTTGAAGACAATATCCTCCTCCGCTTGTATTTTCCATTCATTACGATATTGTCCTCAACTTCATGAATATTATATCTATGTTACTCAATATTAGTCACGCCATTTGTTTGTTTAAATTATTTTTCATCATCTCCACCCATATTATTTGTATCAACATAATTAATAATAATCTTGTCTCAGTCTTCTGATTCTTTTTCCGCTTTCTCTTTCTAATTTTCTCCTCAATACAAATTGCCGCAAGTGTTCCACAATTTTCTCCTTTAGTGACCTTTGTATAAAAAAAACATGGTCCTTCTTTCAAAGACTTTTTTGCTAAGAGTTCATTGAATTCGTCGCATACATCTGCATAATTATTTCAAGATGTTGACAATTAGACTTTAATTGTATTAAATACTATATGAATAGTTAATTTCAATCATATTCACTATAAAAGTTGTGTTCCAAAGTAATAACTTATCAATTACTAAATAAAATAGACATTAAAAACAAATCGTTACTGTCACTAAACAACAAAATATTCATTGCTACTCATAATTAAAGTGAACTATAGAAAATTCTTTAGCTCTAAAGAATTTAATTATATATTAATAGCAAAATTTTTAGTCGATTTTTTTAGTATTTATAAATGTTACTGAGTTTTCTCATAAAAGATGTCATAAGCGGATTAATAGAATAAATACTTACATAGTGAAATTATACCAAACATCACAACTTTAGCGAAGAGTTTAAAAGAATCCTAATTTGGTGAATGAGCACATATTATAATCACATCAATTTTTTTTCCGTTGGAGAGCATTTCATTGCTTCTGAAGATATACAAACTGTAGTTACAATGATGATTCGTTTATTTCTCATATATGAATTCCATCATAATTTTCAAGTTATAGGTAACTCTTTTGGTTATGCAGTTGCACATACTAATCAACTTATATTGTAATAGATCTCAATCTTAGACATATTTAACAAAAAAAATATTTACTATATTATTTCTGATAAATAATTGAATCTATCTATGTAGAGTATGAGAAGAAAAATAGTGGTGGTATTATCATTATCTTTCATGTTTGAAACTTATTTTTTTAAAATATTATGAAAATAGCCAATTTTATACAAAAAAATTAAATAGATGAATAAATTTATTGATCATTATAGGTAGCCTAAGATCAACATAATATTTCACTAGTAATCATTAAAGTAGATTCAAATTTATTCCTTTGAAATTACGGGGGAAAATAAAAGTATCTTAAAGATTGGTGAACTATAAAAAGTATATAATAGTAGGTGTATATTGAAGAACTTTCTTAGAAGGAAGAAAAAACAGTCCTTTATATTAAAAGGAAAACTTTTAATCAAAAATTAAAAAGGTCAAAAATACCTCTTCACTATCTTAAATAGAACAAAGATATTATTTGTTTGTGTTTTTGCTAAAAAATACCCTACTTTTTTTTGTTGGCTCACAAGTACTCTAACTTTTACTAATGCCACCAAGCATGCCATGTGATTTTTTTGTCACGTGACCAATAAAAATCAATATCTACCATAGAAAATCACGCAATTTAATACCCATTAGCGTGTCCCATTTAAAATCTACCCTAACCTTTACTCTAATTTACAACCAAATATAAGACCATACTCTGACTGGTTGGTTTGATTAAAGAGACGCTGGATGATGATGGTCCTGGTTACCTGCGTCTGTATCATAATAATGCATCCAGCAGGCATCAGTACGTTGAATGTATGAGTATGCGGTTTGAAATGATAAAACAACTTAAGCTTTAAAAGTGTTAGAAGGAACACTTATCTTGGCTCTAGTCAAATCAAGAATAACTTAACTCAATACTACTGAAGAACATATTTAGTTCATATGGTTTTTAAACAACTTCTTCTCTTGTTTGAGTTAATTATTAAACTTAACTTTAAAAGCTCTCTTGGAAATCATAGTTTCCTCTTTACTTTAACTAGCCAAAGGCTCTTTTGAAAGTTTCATATTCCTTTCTTTCTCAAAATATGAAAATGCTTGCAACTCTTAGAGAATACTTAATTTTCTTTTAACTTTTGACAAATGAACTCAACTCTTAACTCTTTGACTAATTTGCAACATGATCCTTAAAAAAAGTTAAAACGTTTAATAAAGACTCTTGAAAACTTTTAGAACATACTTTGACTTGCTTCTTAACTTTTAAAATTTACTGTTAGCTTCTTTGAATTTGATCTTAACTTTCCTTGAATTACATAATGGATTCAAGGTTCATGATCTCATGTTTATGTGTCACGACCCAAAACGGGTCGCGAGTGGCACCCACACTTAACCTACTATGTGAGCGAACCAACCAATCTAAACCCCAACATTTCAACCATAAATAACAAAATATAATGCGGAAGACTTTAACTCACTAATGAAAATCGATTAAATAACTTATAAAAACTCAATACT
>NC_028646.1:59735702-59736080 GCF_001406875.1 Solanum pennellii
AATTCGGCTTAGTTTCTCATCATCAAACTGTTTTCCCTTGATCTTGTCAAGGAAAGAGGATCTCCCCTCCACACTGGCCAAAAGTCCTCCATTCTCATTTACTTCTAACCTCATAAAGTTATTAGCCAGAGTCTGAACCTCTCTAGCCAATGGGCGCCTAGAAGCTTGCAAGTGAGCTAGACTTCCCATGCTTCCTGCCTTCCTACTTAAAGCATCTTACACCACATTAGCTTTTTCCGGATGATACAAGATAGTGATATCGTAGTCCTTCAGTTGTTCCATCCATCTCCTCTGTCTCAAATTCAAATCTTTCTGAGTAAAGACATACTGTAGGCTACGATGATCCGTATAGACTTCACACTTAACCCCATATAGATA
>NC_028646.1:59736345-59737804 GCF_001406875.1 Solanum pennellii
TCTTGAAGTTGGGCCTTTAACTCCCTTAACTCTGCTGGAGCCATTCTATAAGGAGGTATGGAAATGGGGCGAGTGCCCGGCTCAAGATTAATGCAAAAGTCAATATCTCTATTCGGTGGCATACCAGGAAGGTCTGCAGGGAACACATCCGGAAACTCACGGACTATCAAAACCGACTTAATTGAAGGTACTTGGATAGTATAATCCTTGAGGTGTGCCAAGAACACTAAACACCCTTTACTAACCATTCTCTTAGCACGAAGAAAGGAGATGATACGAACTGGAGTGGAAGTGTAGTCACCCTCCCTTACGAAACCTTTTAGATGTCGATGCCATGGTGAAGTCATCTGGCTTCACTTCCTCCACCTCTATCACGAAGTCCACCACTTCTTGAAAGGATTTCGCTGTAGCCGCTACCTGTAAGGCTGAAATCCGCAAATACGACCTCAACCCTTCACAAAACTGCGAACCCGCTCTTGTGGACTTAAGCAAAGCTGGGTGGCATACCTGGATAATGCACGAAAATTAGCCTCATACGCAGTGAGTGTCATTCTTCCTTGCTCTAAGCTCAAGAACTCATCTCTCCTCATATCCCTCAAAGTCCGGGGTATATACTTCTCCATAAATAAGCTAGAGAATGACGCCCAAGTCATAGGTGGTGCCTGTGCCGGTTGACACTCAACATCTGACCGCCACCACATTTTGGCGTTTCCCTGAAACTGATAGGTTACAAACTAAACGCCAAATTGTTCCACTATGCCCATTTTATGTATAACTCATGACAATCAACCAGAAAATCATAGGCATCCTCAGATTCGGCACCCTTGAAAACTGGAGCTTTCAATTTCAAGAACTTACTGAAAAGTTCATGCTGATCGCTTGTCATTATAGGCCCTGTAGTCAAACGAGGAAACGTGCCTATTTCCAATGGAGCATCCATGCGGGGAGCCGCAGCAGTTGCCTGTTGTACTTCCGGAACCTGAGGTGTTGGTGCAGAAAACACTGGAGGTGTCTGGCCTTGATCAGATAACCCACTAAGATAAGCAAGAACCTGATTAATCATCTCTGGGGTAGGTTGAGGTGGTAGTTCCTCATCCTGCACTTGCTCAGTTTCCCCTTCCTCACCCTCTCTTACTACTTCCTCAGTCGGTGGAGGAGTCACCGCCCTAGTACTAGATTGGCCGGGTGCTTGTCCTCTTCCTCTAGAGGACGTCCTCCCACGACCTCTACCACGGCCTCTTGCACTGCTCCTCCTCGAGCTACGGCCCCAGCTTCTGGCTCAGACGCACCCTGTCCCGCCGGTGCTGGTGTTGACGTAGTCGTTGCTGTAGTTCTAACCATCTGCGAAATAGAGTGAAGATGGTCAGATACCAATTTGTATCACCTAGATACCAATTGGATCCAGGTAATAGCACAAAACAATGAAAGAAGAATGGAATTTTCCTAAAGTCTTATAGAT
>NC_028646.1:59739824-59744058 GCF_001406875.1 Solanum pennellii
TACTACCCAATACATATCATTCGCTATTAAGAGTTTACTATGAAATAGCATAAACCATAACCTACCTCCACCGAAGATTTGTGATCAAGCAATCTACTTTTCCAAGCTTTGCTTCCCTCTTCGTTTCTCCTCTCTCTCGATCGTTATTCTCCCTCTCTCTGTTCTTTCTATTTTTCTTATTTCAATACCCTCTTTCTTTTACCCTAATTAGCATATAATGAAGTATAAAAGATGATAAAATACCCCACTATTTGTTTCAAGGTTATCTCTTTTAAACCCCAAGTAGTTGAATTATTAATATTAAACCACTAACTTTATAATTATAAGAAGGAATAGTCCAAAACGCCCCTTAAAATATTTAACAGAAATCTGACCCAGTCAGGGTCACGCAGCCTGTGACGGCCCGTCGTGCCTACGACGGTCCGTCCTGCTGCTTCCGTCACAAAGTTCAGAGACTCAATTTATTAAAGAGTCTGTGACGGCCCGTCCTGTCTGCGACGGTCCGTCCTGCAATTTCGTCGCGAAGTTCAGAGAGTCGATCTCAGTACCCAAATTTCTAAATTCTATGTGTTTTGGAACGAGACCCCCTCGACGGTCCGTCGTGCCCATGACAGTCCATCGTGGGATCCGTCGACCCAGACAGTGATTTCCAGAAATTAACTCTGCTGCTCCAAACGACTAAACAGGTCGTTACATTATGGATAATTTCATGATGTTTAGATGTACCTTAGAGTGTTGGAATCAACTAAGAAAAATAGCCACATCACTTAGTAATTACTACGAAATGGTAGGGGAAGAATGGGGAGAACTGACGTCCCTGGCGCGCTGAGAGGAAGGGGGATCGAGCCCTCAAAGTTTAGACAACTTTTTGTGGCACATTGGCTGGCGCAACGCGCCATAGGCAAAAGCTCAAAAGAACTTTTGTGGCGCTCTGGCATGCGCGGTGCCCCAGCCCTTGCCTAGAAAATCTCCGACCTTTCTCCTTCATTTTTCATCTCTAAACACTCTAAACTTCCATGGTTCTTTTCCCAAACACTTAGAGCATTATTACCCTCAATACCCAATATATTTAACTCAAAAAACAACCCATAATTACAAATCAAATGAACACTAGGCATTCAACAACTCAACTAACAGGAATTCGACAATGTTGATCTTCAAGAACTTAACATACTAACGTGTAAACAACTCACCAATCAATGAATTGAAACAAGTTAGGTGTGTGGGTTAATTGAACTACAACTAAATGATCTCACACTATAAAAACCCATTTAGTCGGTTTGAGCAGTAGAATTATTTTTGATAAATACTTACTGGGTCGACGGACCACGGGACGGATCGTCATGGTCACGACGGACCGTCATGGACTCCGTCATCCCATACTTGTACAATTTCTTCTGCTGCTCCCTTCACTACCCTCGACGGCAAGTATGACGAACCGTCATAGGCACAATGGTCCGTCGAGCGTCTTCGTTCCAAAACACTTCAACTCTTGGAATCTGGGTACTGGGATTACATCTCTGAACTTCATGACGGACCTTCAGGACGGACCGTCATAGATACGACGGACCGTCACAAGCTGCGTAACCCCACACTTGGTCGGACTTCCGGTAAATTTTGAATGAGTGTTTTGGACTATTCATAATTATAATTATGAAATTAGTGGGGTAATTTTAATAATTTATTTAGTTAGTGGTTAAAGAAGATAATAGTGAAATAAATAGTGGGTTACTTTTATCATTTTTTTTACAATTGATTATATGATAATTAGGGTAAAAAGAATCTATAGAAGAAAAATAAAGAGAGCAGAAGAGGAGAAGGAAAGAGAGAGCGTGAACGAAAGAAGAAAGCAAGCGACTTAGACTTCAGATTGAAAAGGTTCATAGGCACTGAGGAAGGCAAACGCATTGGAGAGGTAGCTTGCTTGATTTCGGTTCTTCGGTGGAGGTAGGTTATGGTTTATTTCTACGTGATAGATAAACTCTAAATAGCGATTGATATGTATTGAGTGATATTGTAAAGACTCCTATGTACTTGATGGTGTGGTTGTATGATTTGATTGTGTGGTTTGTGGTTGGCCTAAAATTATGAGAGTGTTGAATTTCTAATCTTGAACCCTCACTATTAAAATGACGCCTTGAATAAAGAAGGCTTGATGAAATAAATAATGAGATAATTGGATCGGAGTGTCACGTTCCGACACGGTATTATGGGATCGGAGTGTCACGTTTCGACGCGGTATTATGGGATCGGAGTGTAACGTTCCGACACAGTATATGGGATCGGAGTGTCACGTTCCGACACGATAACATTAAAGGAAGGGAATCTCAAATTAACTTAATATACTCAAACTCAAAGAACTAATTTCCAAATGAGTATGGTGTGGAGGCATGAGTCCTCACAGGTGTGTGTGATGTTGTGATTGATGGTGTACCCATTACGGTGTTGTTGTTGTCAATGGTTCATGTGTTTGTTGCGTGCCACCTGTTAAGTATTGTAGTTGATTTTATAGTATTATTCAATATATGTTGGTTTCTATTTTGAGTTGGCCGATGATACCTACTCAGTACGTGTTCCTTGTACTGACCCCTACTTGTATTTTCTTCTTTGTTATTTTGTGGAGTGCAACAAGTGTACCATCGACTTCAACTCGCCCTCAGCTCTAGCCAGTCTTCAGCACATCAGAGTTCGGGGTGAGCTATTATTCCTAGCTCGTGCTGGATTCTCTCCTTCACGTCTTGATGTCTTTGAATTTCGGACATGGACCATGTTTTTACTAATTTTGGTTTCTTAAATACTCTAAGACTTGGTAATTTGAGGATAGATGTTCTTGATGTGATGACTTCCAGATTTTGGGGATAATAAGTGTTAAACTTTAGAAGTTTATTTACTTGGTTACATTAATAAGTTTTGGGTCTTCCGCATTATTTTTGTTAATTATAGTTGAACTATTGGTAAATGTTGGGGTTTAGATGTGTTGGTTCGCTCACCTAGTAGGCTAAGTGTAGGTGCCACTCACGACTCGCTTTTTGTCGTGACAAACTTGGTATCAGAGCGTTAGGTTCGTCGGTCTCATCACACAAGGACAAGTCTAGTAGAGTCTTGAGGAACGGTATGGGGACTCCTTTACTTTTCTTCGAGAGGCTATAGGACTTTAGGAAAACTCCATTCTTTCTTTCTTTAGTGCTATTACTTGGATCCAATTGGTATCTAGGTGATACAAATTATTATCTGACATCCTCACTCTATTTCGCAGATGTTTAGAACTAGGGCAACAACTGTGCCAACACCAACACCGGCAAGACAGGGTGCGTCTGAGCCAACCATTGGGGCTGTAACTCGAGGAGGAGCAGTGGCAAGAGGCCGTGGTAGAGGTCACAGGAGGACGCCCACTAGAGGTAGAGGACAAACACCTGGTCCAGCGAGGAATAGAGCAGTGACTCCTCCACTGACTGATGAGGTAGTAAGAGAGGGTGAGGAAGGGGAAAATGAGCAGGTTCAAGATGAGGAATTACCACCCCAGCCTACCCCAGAGATGATTAATCAGGTTCTTACTTATCTTAGCAGGTTATCTGATCAGGGCCAGACACCTCCAGTGTTTTCTGCACCAGCACCTTAGGTTCAGGGAGTACAACATGCAGCTGCTGTGGCTCCCCGCATGGCTGCATCATTGGAAGTAGGCACATTTCCTCGATTGACTACAAGGTCTATAATGATAGGTCATCAACATGAACTTTTCATTAAGTTCTTAAAGTTGAAACCTCCAGTCTTCAAGGGTGCTGAATCTGAAGATGCCTATGATTTTCTGGTTGATGTCATGAGCTGCTACATAAGATGTACATAGTAGAACGATTCGGTGTTGAGTTTGTGACCTATCAGTTTCAGGGGGATGCCAAAATGTGGTGGCGGTCGTATGTTGAGTGTCAACCAGCACAGGCACCACCTATTACTTGGGCATCATTCTCTAGCTTATTTATGGAGAAGTATATACCCCGGACTTTGAGGGATAGGAGGAGAGATGAGTTCCTGAGCCTAGAGCAAGGAAGGATGTCTGTTGCTGCTTATGAGGCTAAATTTCGTGCACTATCTAGGTATGCCACTCAGCTTTGTTTCAGTCCACAAGAGCGGATTCGCCGTTTTGTGAAGGGATTGAGGTCAGATTTGCGGATCCCAGCCTTACAGGTAGCTGCTGCAGCAAAATCCTTTCAGGAAGTGGTTGATTTTGTGATAGGGT
>NC_028646.1:59744418-59744910 GCF_001406875.1 Solanum pennellii
TCAGTCGGGGTGGCGGGCAAGTTGGAACTACTGCAGCGCAGCTTGGTAGGGGCAATGGACAGACAGGTGATACGGCCCATTGTTATGCTTTCCTCGGGAGGTCTGAAGCAGAGACATTTGATGCTGTTATCACAGGTACTCTTTTGGTCTGTGATTGCATGGCTTCTGTAATGTTTGATCCTGGATCCACATTTTCATATGTATCTTCCTCGTTTCCTACTGGTCTTGATTTATATTGTGATTTCTTGACATGCCTATTTGTGTCTCTACTCCTGTGGGTGAGTCTGTGATAGTTGAGTAGGTGTATAGATCTTGCCTTGTGACTTTTGTGGGGAGCAATACTTATGTAGATTTGATTATTCAAGAGATGGTTGATTTTGATGTAATTCTGGGTATGACTTGGCTTTCTCCAAACTTTGCAATCTTAGATTGTAATGCTAAAACTGTGACATTGGCCAAGCCTGGGACAGATCCGCTAGTGTGGGAGGGTGA
>NC_028646.1:59748103-59776759 GCF_001406875.1 Solanum pennellii
GTTGTCAGGAGTGCACCCGGTATTTCACGTGTCTATGCTGAAAAAATACCATGGTGATGGAAATTATATTATTCGTTGGAATTCAATTCTTCTTGATGAGAATCTGTCTTATGGGGAAGAGACTATTGCTATTCTAGATAGGGAGGTCCGCAAGTTGAGATCAAAGGAGATTGCATCTATCAAGGTTCAGTGGAAGGATCGGCCAGTTGAAGAGTCCACATGGGAGAGTGAGGTCGATATGAAAGAAAGATATCCACATCTTTTTACAAATTCAGGTACTCTTTCTCGCCCTCCCCTTTTCTTCCTGTGATCGTTCGAGGAGAACGATGGGTAAATTTGTATCTATTGTAACAACCCATTTAGTCGGTTTGAGCAGTAGAATTATTTTTGATAAATACTTACTGGGTCGACGGACCACGCGACGGATCGTCATGGTCACGACGGACCGTCATGGACTCCGTCGTCCCACACTTGTGCAATTTCTTCTGCTGCTCTCTTCACTACCCTCGACGGCAAGTATGACGAACCGTCATAGGCACAACGGTCCGTCGAGCGTCTTCGTTCCAAAACACTTCAACTCTTGGAATCTGGGTTCTGGGATTACTTCTCTGAACTTCATGACGGACCTGCAGGACGGACCGTCATAGATACGACGGACCGTCACAAGCTGCGTAACCCCACACTTGGTCGGACTTCCGCTAAATTTTAAATGGGTGTTTTGGACATTTCATAATTATAATTATGAAATCAGTGGGGTAATTTTAATAATTTATTTAGTTGGTGGTTAAAGAAGATAATAGAGAAATAAATAGTGGGTTACTTTTATCATTTTTTTTATAATTGATTATATGATAATTAGGGTAAAAAGAATCTGTAGAAGAAAAATAAAAAGTGCAGAAGAGGAGAAGGAAAGAGAGAGCGTGAACGAAAGAAGAAAGCAAGCGACTTAGACTTCAGATTGAAAAGGTTCATAGGCACTGAGGAAGGCAAAGGCATTGGAGAGGTAGCTTCCTTGATTTCGGTTCATCGGTGGAGGTAGGTTATGGTTTATTTCTACGTGATAGATAAACTCTAAATAGCGATTGATATGTATTGAGTGATATTGTAAAGTCTCCTATGTACTTGGTGGTGTGGTTGTATGTTTTGATTGTATGGTTTGTGGTTGGCCTAAAATTATGAGAGTGTTGAATTTCTAATCTTGAACCTTCTCTATTAAAATGACACCTTGAATAAAGAAGGCTTGATGAAATAAATAATGAGATAATTGGATCGGAGTGTCACGTTCCGACACGGTATTATGGGATCGGAGTGTCATGTTCCGACACGGTATTATGGGATCGGAGTGTCACGTTCCGACACGGTATATGGGATCGGAGTGTCACGTTCCGACACGATAACATTAAAGGAAGGGAATCTCGAATTAACTTAATATACTCAAACTCAAAGAACTAATTTCCAAATGAGTATGGTGTGGAGGCATGAGTCCTCACAGGTATGTGTGATGTTGTGATTGATGGTGTACCCATTACGGTGTTGTTGGTGTCAATGGTTCATGTGTTTGTTGCTTGCCACCTGTTTAGTATTGTAGTTGATTTTATATTATTAATCAATATATATTGGTTTCTATTTTGAGTTGGCCGATGATACCTACTCAGTACGTGTTCCTTGTACTGACCCCTACTTGTATTTTCTTCTTTGTTATTTTGTGGAGTGCAGCAAGTGTACCATCGACTTCGACTCGCCCTCAGCTCTAGCCAGTCTTTAGCACATCAGAGTTCGGGGTGAGCTATTATTCCTAGCTCGTGCTGGATTCTCTCCTTCACGTCTTGATGTCTTTGAATTTCGGACATGGACCATCTTTTTACTTATTTTGGTTTCTTAAATACTCTTAGACTTGGTAATTTGAGGATAGATGTTCTTGATGTGATGAGTTCCTGATTTTGGGGATAATAAGTGTTAAACTTTAGAAGCTTATTTACTTGGTTACATTAATAAGTTTTGGGTCTTCCGCATTATTTTTGTTAATTATAGTTGAACTATTAGTAAATGTTGGGATTTGGATTTGTTAGTTCGCTCACCTAGTAGGCTAAGTGTGGGTGCCACTCACGATTCGTTTTGGGTCGTGACACACACACCTTTATAGGGATCACCCCCGACAAACTCCACGCGCAAAGCTTTGACATTTTTGCCAAATTCGTGACTTTTGTCCCTTTCTTTCTTCTTTTCTCTCTTCTCCAAACCCTAAGCGTAATTCTAACCTTTTCAAACTAAACTATTTACTATTTATACCCCAATAATTTCCTAAAAATGAATCAGCAAATTATTTACAAAAATTATATTGTTTAGTCTTTGTTCTTTTAAATATTCATAAATGTTTTTATGTGCTTATAGAAGAAGCAAATTAGATTGTTTAGTCTTTATTCTTGTTATAGGCATGTTATACACTTGATAGCCTTCCTACATAAAATGTATATGTTTTTTCAGGGGGGGGGGAGTTGATAATCTTATGTTAACATTTGTCTAGCTCCAATTTCATTAGATGTTCTAGAAGTGCCACAATTCTAAAAACAATATATAAGAAATATCTTTTCAACAATTCGAGATCCCTAGAAGAGCGCAAAAGTAGTCATCGTACATCAGGCCAAAAATCTTTATGTGAATCTCAACAAAGAGTAGAAATAGAAAATATGGGACAATGCCCCCTCTTAAAAATATTATTCCTAATCAAACCGAAAGAGCACTAGAGTTTCAATTTTGAACTGCCAATACTAGCAACATTTTTGCTAGTGGGGAGAGTTCAATTCAAGAGAAGCTCTATCCTCCACAATTTCAAGTTCAACCCCACAACCCCGACATTGAGAGTTCATTAAATAACCCTTTTTTTCAATTAAAATAAATGTTGGTGGTATGCTTCGACAACATCAGTATAGACCATTATTGGAAATGTTTGGTTTTCTGGTGTGCTTCCACAAAATCAGTATAGACCATTATTGGAAAAGTTTGGTTCACAAAGACTACAATGACTACAACACCCAATAATAGGAAACGTTACTCATAGGCCTTACTCGGCATTTAACACTTGGGTCGTCATACTCAAAGTGAATACAACTTGGAACTCAATGTAGCTCATTAAACAACAAATTCAGATAACAAAATAATGTTTGATATAGGTATTGGAAATATGAATATTAATGACTACAATTTGAATGTGAATCTAGGAAATACAAACATATATTTAGGTAGCACACCGATGTCTTATATTGATGCTGAAAATGCGATTAGTGATGCACTTGGAACATTAAGTGCTAATTTTCAACAACATATTGTTCTAACAAATATGTCTTAGAGTGTTGGAATTTCATGATGCTTAGATGTACCTTAGAGTGTTGGAATAACCTAGAAACATAAGTACATCACTTTGGAATTAATACAAAAAGGTGGGGGAATAATGGGGAGAACTGAAGTCCCTGACACTCTGAGAGGCGTGGAGTGCCAGCCCTCAAAGGTTTGTGAACTTTCTGTGGCGCTCTAGCTGGCGCGATACCCCACAGGCCAAAGCTCAAAACAAATTTTGTGGCACTCTGGCAGGCGCGGCGCTCTAGCCCCTGCCTAGAAAATCTCCGACCTTTCTCCTTCATTTTCCAAAACACTTAGGACATTATTACCCTCAATACCCAATAGGTTTTACTCAAAATACAACCCAGAATTATGAATAAAATTAACACTAGGCATTCAACAAATCAACCAACAAGAATTCGATAATGTACTTAAAGAACTTCACCTACCAAAATCTAAACAACGCACCAATTAGTTAATTGAAACAAGTTTGGTGTGTGGGTGAATGGACCTCACATTAAACGATCTCACATACCTTTATAGGAATCACCCCGACGAATTAAACTTGCAAAGCTTTGATGTTTTTGGCAAATTCTTGAGATTTGTACATTCATTTCTTCTTTTCTCTCTTCTCCAAGCCCTATGCGTAATTCTAACTTTCTCAAACTGAACTAATTTTGTTTCTTTTACCCCAATAATCCCCTAAAAATGAATCATGAAATTATTTAGAGAAAAGACTAGTTTGCCCTTCTTTAATTCCGAATTTGGACTTTTCTCAATCCAACAATTCGTCTTCCAAAAGGCATAACTTACTCATAAGATATCAAAATTGTGCAAACTCCGCGGAGTTTAAAAGAACTTTTCAAGGGCTTTCCAACCATATCACGAACTACCTCTAACTCATCCAGAGCTACATGTTATGGTTATTTCAAAATGACGAAAAACTCATTTTCTTAACTTATTAAAATTTTCTATATTTTTCCTTTTCTTACCAAAAATGTATATATTTTTCCTTAGATTATTCTTAGCCATTTCAAGTTGCAAGATTTTACAATATCTCCATCTTGAGACCTTTCGCCTATAATGAGATTGCTTTCACTAAGCTTAGCATAGCAACATCAAGTTCAACATTAAATCAAACAAAAGCAAGTGAGAACATTCTTACTCATAACTTATATAATACTAAGAAGAAAATTAGTATCTTGATCTGCATCTTATCCGGATTTAAAGAGACGTGGATATCTTTTCTTCATATACTCTTTAGCTTCCTAGGTATCTTCTTCAATAAATTGGTTCCACCATAGGACATTGACTAATGCAACCGTCTTTGTTCTCAACGTGCAAACTTGGTGATCTAAAATCTGATATGGAATCTCCTCATAAGATAAGTTAAATCTATTCCCAACATTATTAGTTGGTACAATTAATGAAGGGTCACCCATGAACTTTTTCAACAAAGATGTGAAATCCCGAATGAACTACTGCTAACTCATGTGGTAGCTCTAACTTATAAGCTACATTCTCAATCCTTTTGGCTATGCGATAAGGTCTAATATTCTAGGGACTAAGTTTTCCCTTCTTATGAAACCTCATAACACCCTTCATAGGTGAAACCTTCAAATATACCTAATTATTCATTTAAAACTCAAACGGTTTTCTACTAACATCTGTGTTTGATTTTTAATTACTCTGTGCCATTTTCAATCTCTTTTGAATCACCTTCTCCTTCTCCATAGCTTGGTGAACTATTTCTTCCTACTACCCTGCTTCACAAACTTCGATCTACCCAATAAGAGATCTGCATCTTCTCCCATAAAGAGCTTCCTATAGAACCATTTGGATGCTTGAATGATAATTGTTATTGTAAGAGAACTCAATGAGAGGTAGGTGATAATCCCAATTTCCCATGAAATAGATCAAACAAGCCCTCAATATATCTTCCAATATCTTGATAGTACGCTCTCCTTTCCCATCCGTCTAAGGATGAAAAGAAGTACTTAAGTTCACATTTGAACCCAAACATTTCTGCAAAGTTTTCCAGAATTGTGCAAAAAATTGTCCACCTCTATATGAAATGATCAAAATTGGGACTCCATGAAGTCTCACCACCGTCTGAATGTATAACTTTCTATAACTCTCTACCAAATGAGTAGTTTTAATCGTTTAAAATTGGGTTGATTTTGTCATTGTATACAACTACCAAAATTGAATCATGTTGCATGCGAGACCTTTGTAACCCTGTGATGAAGTCCAAATTAATCATCTCTCGCTTCCATTATGATATTTCTATATATTAAGTCAACCCTCCAGGACTTTGGTGCTCTACTTTTAGTTGCTGGAAATTTAGACACTTCGCAACAAATTCAGTAATACCCTTCTTCATATCATCCCACCAATATACCTCTCTCAATAATGGTACATCTTTGTCTAACCCGGATGGATGTAATATCTCGAGCTATATGCTTCCTCTATGATCCTCTCTTGGATCCCATCCACCGTTTGTATGCACAACCTACCCGAGTACTTCAACACACCATCTCCCCCTTTTTTGAAAGCTAAAACTCTTTGCTTAAAAACATTTGCTTTCTAATCAAGCAAAATGAGGTCTTGGTCTTGTTTTTCTTTCACCTCTAACACTAGTGATGATACTGCCCCATCTGTCACCACTATTCCTTTTGTGAAATCCATAAGTCTGACTCATAGGCGTGCAAATTTGTGCACATCTTTGGCTAACTACCTCTTTTCTTGCTCAACATGGGAGGTGCTCCCCATAGATAACCTGCTTAAAGCATCATCAACCACATTATCCTTAACTGGATGGTAAAGAATACTCATTGTTATAATCATTGAGTAATTATAACCATCTCCTATGTCTCATATTGAGCTCTTTAGGGGAACACACATTGTGGGCTCTTGTGATTTGTGTATATATAAACAAGAACACCATACAAGTAGTGTCGCCATATATTTAAAGCAAAAACTACATCAGCCGATTCTATGTCATGGGTTGGATAATTCTTCTCATGAATTTTCAACTGCCTGGAGGCATAAGCTACAACCTTTCCCTTCGGTATTATAACACAACCCAAAAAATCTCTAAGTGCATCATAGCACACCAAAAAGCCCTGAGTACCTTGTGGTAAAGTCAATATTGGGGCAATAGTCAACTTATTTTTCAATTCATGAAGGCTTTACACATAAGCTTCATAAAATTGAAACTTAACAGTCTTCTATGTTAGCTTGGTCAAAGGAGATGAGATAGACGAAAACCCCTCAACAAGACTTCTATAGTAGCCAGCCAAACCTAAGAAACTCCTTATATCTGTTAGAGACGTGGGTCTAGGCCAACTCTGAATTGCTTCTATCTTTTGGGTCTCAACTCTAATTCTATAGCCGAATACTATGTGGCCCAAAAATTCACAAACATAAGCCAAATCTCACATGTTGAGAACTTAGTATATAACTCCTTACCTTTCAATGTCTGAAATACTATTCTATGATGGCTAGCATGATCTTCTTCATATCTTGAATAGATTAGTATGTAAACAATGAAGATGATAACAAACATATCTATATAAGGTTAAAGACCGTGTTGATAAGGTCCATTAATGAAGCTGGTGCATTAGCTAAACCAAACAACATGAAAAAAAAACTCATAATGCCCATATCTGGTTCAAAAAGTTATCTTCAAAATATCAGATTCCCTAACATTCAACTATTGTAAGCCAGATATGAGGTCTTCTTTCGAAAATAAGGTTGCACCCTCAAGTTGATCGAATAAATCATCTTGGAATAGGAAACATATTCTTAATGATAACCTTTAATTGATGGTAGGCTATACACATCCTAAGGAAGCCATCTTTCTTTCTCACAAATAAGACCAGAACGTCCCGAGGTGAGACACTTGGTCTAATGAAACCCATATCTAACAAATATTTCAACTGTTCTTTCTGCTATTTCAACTCTGGTGGTGCCATTTTATATCGAGGAATAGATATAGGACAATTATCTGGAATGATGTATATTTCGAAATCTATTTCTCTCTAAAGTGGGACTTTGGGTTATTCAACATGAAAGACTTCTGGAAACACTTTTACTATAGGAACTGATTGAATGGGAGGTACCTTAGTACTTTAGTCATTACCTTGGACTAAGTGATATATACAACCCTTTGAAACTAACTTTCTCTCCTTAAGGTACGAAATAAAATGACCCTTAGGCACTGATGAACTACTACTCCACTTGATAACTAGCTCATTAGAAATGTGAAACATGACAACTCCACTTCTACAATCGATTGACGAATAACAGGCATGAAGCCAGTCTATATCTAAAATGACATCAAATTCTACCATGTCTAACTCAACTAGGTCAGCCATGGTTTTCTTGTGATTGATGGAAATAAGACAATCACGATAGACACGTTTTGTTAGAATAGACTACCCAACAGGTATAGAAAACAAAAAAGTGTTCATAAAGTTTCTGAGGAAGAAATTCAAACTTATTTGCAACATAAAGAGATACAAAACACAAAATTGCCTTTGGGTCTAGCAAATCATAAGAATCATAAGTAACCCAGTTCTTCAAAGAACGCTTGAAACTCCGTTCTGAATCTATATGTGTTTAGAAACATGAAAAAGTTATCTAATACTAATTAGAAACTTATATGGGGCGAATAAAAAGTTGTTAGGCTCGCTAAGAAAAGGAAAACACCAATCCGCCTTTCTAAAAACGAATTAGATGCTTTAAACAGAGATACTTCACTTAAAGGGGTATAGCTTCTTCCTCCAAGCTAGAGATTAAGAAAATATGGCGTTGTTGTAAAAATGACTCAAAGACCTTTAGTTTGATAGGTCAAGGGCCACCTAATTCTATCTGTTCTAAGAGATATGATTGTTTGAAGTTTACCCACGTAATATCTCATATTGAAACTCAATCGTTATGAAAGCTTTCAAATCAACTTTATGCCAGGGGATTCTACAGACCTTGATTCCTATGAAAAATCATCCCCACACTAAAGAATTTATCTTAACACCTAATAATATTTAAGAATCAATCGGTTTAATCTTATTGGCCAATGAATAATGATTTAAGTATTAACTTAGAAATTTAATGGATGTTATAATATTTACCATTCTTGCTCGGTCGCCCTATGTTGCCTATTGAGTACCTTTGTTTTGGTACTTATGCTACACTCTACATTTTCTCGTGCTTTAGAGCTTAGTACCGGCTAATAGCAATGATCGTTTATGCCATCCTTTGCAACTTTGGAATATCATATACGATGGTGAGCACTTGGAGTCCTCGATCAACCTGTCTTCTTCCGTACATATGTTAGATTAGCTTTTGACTGTAATACGGTTTGTCATGTTCCACTTTGAGGACTTGAATTTATTTTTGTTAGACATCTCTATACTCGTGACTTTCAAATTCTTCGAAGGTATCTATTTTATATAGCTTTGGGTTGCTTTCTAATTCTTTCTATTCTTATATTACCATTGATTTTTGTTTAGTTTTACCATGATACTCACTACTTCTTATTCTTGGTATTGGTCAAGTTATTTTAGTAGGTTCTTTGATGACACGACAAGTCAGGCCGTGACATTCTTTTTCAGAAGTTTAGGAGAAATTTTGTTGAGAACGTTAGAGGTTATAACCCTATTTCTATTGTGATTCATAGAAAGTTTTTCCCATGACCTATAAGCTTAACATCTTATTTGAGATCTAGGCTGATTTCAATACTCTCGGTACGATTCAGTTCAGACTGTGCTTGTAGAAAAGTTCTTCCGTAAGAAAGATAGTAGGAGTAAATTGTTTCCCTTCCATTCTTAAATTCCATGGGGAGGGAGGGATATCGTAACACTCCAAAAAATTCTAATCTAAGACCTGAATAATTCTTCATTTGTGTAGAAGGTCGTATCGGGTAATATTTAATGTGCTTAGGTTCTAAGGTCAATTCTTTAGTGTGGGAGTTCTTCTTATTCACATTTAGTTGTTAAGAAGCATATGTTATGACTCTCCCTTTTCTCATCAATACACCACCTAGACCAACACCAAAGCATCACATAATATCACAAATAACACACCTTATTTGGGTAATACTAAGATAGGTGTTGAGTTTAATAACTCATTCAGTTTTTAAAAGTTTGCCTCACACATATCACTTCAAAGAAATACCAGTCTTCTGAGTCTACATAGTCAATGGTGATATTCTACACGACCTAGAAATTTACTGATTTTAACTTTTCACCTAAGTGTTAAACAGGTTGCCTAACGTGTTCCAACAAAGCAGTAAAGACATTAAGTAAAAACACACTATTTTTACTTGGAAACACCCGACTCAAAAGGTGTAAAAACCATGACCTGTACCCTTATAGGATTTAACTCCAAATTCACTAAATCAACTACGAGCCTCCACAAAAGATAGATTACCAACTTTGCAACCTACCTTAACTTCAAGTTATGGATTTGAATTACAACTCTTGTAATCCTAGGAACTAACACTAATTCCTAACCTTCAAATAAACCTCCTAAGGTATGTGTTACCATCTCTGCGAGCTATCACAACCCTAAGACAACACTCCTAGTTCAGTTTATAACCACTTAACTAAGATTACACCAAGACTCAATTACAAAGAAAAACTCGTAATATATAAACTCTGTAAAGGATCAGGTTCTTCGGTGTGTTCGTTCAGTTTGCTGGTAGCATTTGCAAAGTGAATTTCTCAATAGCTTTTTTTGCTCTGTAAGTGCACACATATTCTGAACAACATCACTTCAAGTAAGACTCCTTCTTCAATTCAAACTCCTACCTTCTTTGGACGTCTTCTTTGAATTACATCATTGATTCTGTTGTATTGCAGTCGAACTCCAACACATAAATTCAATAGTAACATTAGGAGTTCTACTTTAAATGAGACTCCTTCTTCAATTAAAACTACTTGCCTCTTTAGACTCCTTCTTAAACTCAAACTCATTGATTCTTTCTATTCAATTCATCTGATGTTTATTTTCTTGGGGTTTCTCAAGAAATTAACATTATCCATTTCTTTATTTCTGCACTCTTGTCTTTATTCATTTTAGAAGCTTTCTCGAATTCAACAGCTCGTGACTGTGCACCTTTTGACCGTGTTGACTAACATGTTTCTTCTTTCTTTGTCAATTATCAAAACTGCATAAATCCCAACAAATGGAGCTACTATGGTAGATAAAATCTAGACAAGCCGACAATAATAGCCTTCCCATCCAATGAATTTCAAATCTTGATAGGGGAATTAGGTCTCGCCCAGTCACGAATTGGCCCAACCTTGGCTAGGTCAACCATAATACCTTATATTTGTCAATACATGATCCATGAAAGACACATCCTCAAGCCAAAACTAACTCTTTGAGAATACTTTGTATAACTTCTCCTCTCTCAGCCCCTAAAGTAAAATCCTCATGTGAAGAACATGATCAATTTCATTCTTGGAATAAACTAAGATATCACGAATAAATACAATAACAAAAGATTCTAAATAAGGAAAAATATCCGGTTATTCAACTCCATAAAAGTACTTTGGTCAGTAGTCATCCCAAAGGACATGATCACTAACGCATAATGCCCCTAACGTGTCATAAAAGCATTTATTAGGATATCAACATCTCGAACTCTTAGTGTAACACTCTGGAAATGCCATGCCTTAGACTAGAGATTAATCTATTGAATAATATTTAGAATGATATTTCCAAACCTATATTAATGTAATAATCTCTTTTATAAAAGGTTAGATCCAAGACCTTGACGTCCGGAAACTAGCTAATTTGAACTAGTTGACGTCCATATGTTTGGTGAAAGTTTCAAAGTTTCAATGAAGTCCAAAACTTGTAAAATGACTTTATATAGGTAGAATGTGTAATGATACCCCAAAGACCACACGAAGGTTCCTCAGGGAGGAACCCAACATGGGCAGGTAGGCTGCCAAAGCAGCCTGCGCGAACAAGATTGGCGCATGAGGTGCTTGTCGCACAGCCTACACGCAGACGACGGCCAAAAGAATTGAGAGGCAGCCTCGCAACGCGAGGATAGCACGCACCTCACTGCCTATACCCAAAATTTTTAAAAAATAACGGATATTGGGCCCGCGACGCGCAGCCACTTCCCAGATTCATTAAAATCGTATATATATTAATTTAACTTCATAAAAAGACTCATTTAAGTAGGTCTGTTGGATAATTTATAGGACGACTATATATTTATTATAGATCAGTTTTATACCAATTATTACACCCTAAATCAGATTCAAACAAAAATTCTCTCATCTCTCAAGAAACACTCTCTTTTCAAAACTCCATGGAAGAACAAGAAGAGCTTAAGGAAGAAGGTGAAGACTCCAAGATTTTCTTCCTAAATTTGTGGATTATTCGTCAATAAGGTATGAATTTTTCACTCTTGGTATTCCTTTCCCCAAAAGTTCCTCTTTAGGAAAGTTTTCAAGAAATTCAAATTCTAGGGTTTTTACTCTATAAAATAGATTTTCTTCCAAACTCTAGATTTATGACCATCAATAAAAATAATTGTTTTCTATGGTGTATTTCACACGAATTGTTGAGTATTCGATTAATAATGTTTGAATCTCGTGTGATGCATGATTTCTCTCTCAATTTATGATTTCGAATGGGTTATACTACTACTTCATAACACGTAATTGTTGGGATTGGGACTATGACTATAATGAACACTTTAATGACCCTTTTTCCTTATTCTACTTTACGAACTAGTTTTGTGTATGAGTTGAAGAGTTAGTATTGGCTATGCTATTGAGTATTTCACTATGTTGTTGATATGATTATTGTCATTTGAACATAAGTTCTTGACGAAGGATCTCGGAAGCAAGAGGTAAGTCTCTAAAGTCGTGATTACTCAACAATGTTTATGTTAGCCTATAAATGATGTTACTATGTTAATGATGTATGTATATGATGATATGTATATATGTTGGGATGTGAATATGATAATCGTGAGATTATGATAATAATACGATAATTCAAATTTATGATATTCTTTTGTATACTTTACACGAGATGATTTATGATATGTTAATATGACAAATGAAGGGTTACGATGAAAGGATATTCTCATCTAATATTAAAGAGATCATGATCATGTTTATACATGGATTTAATCTCCTATTACTTATGATAAGATTTATGAATAAATGATGACACAAAGATTAATCAAAAAGGGACTTAAGCTCAGCACCGATGGACTATATATGAGACGCATCCTTTCCCTAGTAGGAAGGTAGGTTCATAATGACTCTCATGTGATATAGGCTTCATTGTATTGTAGAAATATAAGTATATAATACATCTCCTATTTCTTGAACTAAGTTGCGAACATAGGATACTAAATTGTTGATACACCTAGAAATCTATGTCATGTTTGCTTCTACTTTGGCCGGTAGACCACCTTGTTTCGGTGTGGGGTTCTATGACACCAAATTTCATGTTTAACTCAAATTGGATAATGTCATTTAAGGCGAATGTTCCCTTAAGTAAAATGAAACACAAGTAAATAGATGTTGAATAGGGTGACTTGAAGGGTCTACTTAGTATAGGTAGGGTTATGGACTCTACCTAGATATTGCACAAGTTGACTCTAAAGGAAGTCCTACGAGATTGTTCTTATGTAGTATGGTAACATTAAAGGTATGATGCATATGATAAATGTTGTTACTCTTATATGAAGTTGGTTACGTTAACGAACTTTTTATTGATCTATATTGCTTTATGAGGTGATGACTTCTTATGTTACAAGTGATATGAAGCAAAACTCTACTTATGGTCTCCTATATTATCTACTTGGTTGTGTGGGGTTATGGGGTTTTCACATGACTTGTAGGTTGTGGATGGGATCATTTGTAAGTGTCTTGTATGTTATGTTTATATGATCTATTCAACATGAAATGTTAACATGACTCTATGATAACATGTCTTTAAATATGATCATGCTTTATGTTGATGGAATCCTTAACTTGTATATGTTCTATGGTATGTGTGTTCATGATTTTAAAATGACTTAGCATGCGTTATAAGAAATGATCCGTTTTATGGATGTCCTTAGATGTTATGTGCATATACCCATAGTTAATACATGTGGCATACTAACACCATTACTTTATATTACTACAAATGTTGGGTCCGTCCATTGAAGATTAAGAAGGTCGATTGAAGAAGCTTGGAACTCTTTCTCCAAGTTTTGGTAGGTCCTCATGTTCGGTGATGCTATATATTCATATTCTAGCTTGCAAAGACTTTAGTAGATTTTAATAGTACTCGTATTTCCGTTACTTTTTTGGATTCTTTTGTATTAAGGCCTATATGGCATATTGACTTTTATAGGCTAAGTCCATATTCGTACTCTTTAGATGGTTTTTAATATAATAAAGTGTTTAGCAGATCTTACATATGTTTTCATGATTGTTATATATGAAGTCTAAGTATACTTCACAGAGTATTTAAGGTATTTAATTTCCGCAATTCCAAGTGATGACATGTCAAGACGAATGCTAAGGGCTTGTCTTAGTCCTCCGAGAGGACGACGACGCCGGTCGCGTCTGGGGTATGCTCTCCAAATGTGACACTCAGATGATGGTAACCCTACCTCAACTCAATCTTGGAGAACACTAACGAACCCTAAAGCTAATCAACAAAATCATCATTGTGAGTAAGAGGATACTTATTTTTAGTTGTAGTCTTGTTCAACTACCTGTAGTATATACAGATCATTATAGTACCATTTTTCTTCTTCACAAATAAGACCATTCTACCTCATGGTAAAACACTAGGTAGAATAAATACTACACTGAAGTATTATGAAAATACAATACTGATGTGTATAAAAATACAATTTACCTGAGGGAGATTCTCAAACCGACTGTAACAACCCTAAAAATGACTATTCTAAGTAATGTCTAACGTATCTAGAATGCCTAGATTATAACGGGTTCACACGGATTGATGCGCATAGAATCAGACCTCTGAACACTTGCGATAGCCAAGCCAACTAAGTTGGGGAGTTACATGAGCTAGGAAAGGTTGGGTCCATCCATGTAGGGCTCCCAAATATAATGATTTACTCGGATAAGTCTTTACTGGACATAATCAGGAGAAATCTTAAGTTTGGAGGGTCTCGGGATAAAATGGTCTTTTTCAAGGCTAAGGGTAGTATCGTAATTACCCTAAATATGTAATTAATTATTTATTTTATAAGGTGGAGGGGCATTTTAGGTAGACACGGCCGAAATTTCCCATAGAGCAAAATCTTGCTCCACCCTGGTTCAAACCTATGTGGGAGCAATGATTTAACTTGATTATTTATATTGGTGAATTAATTTTATTAATTAATATTTAAATTCTTATTTAAAAAAAGGAAAATCATATTATTATTATTATTAATTAATTAATGGGGAGGTTTTGGTTGGGTCGCCCCGGGGGGACCCGTTTTCGCGATGGGGACGTCACGGGTTCGAACCTCGACGGTAGCAATATTTAAGTGGATTAAATTGAGGAGTATAATCTGATTTTGTAAGGGAATTATGATCATTTCACTAAACTAATTAAATAAGATTTTCAAAGTTTGAAAGAGTCCTAGTTGACTAAGTCTAAACTACTTCACCTAATCCTAAGTCACTCACCTCTTTCATGTTAATCTTTCTCTCCTTCACGTCTATCTCTCTCTCATTTAACACTTTCTTTCTGGCTGCCAAACGTGAGAAAAAAATCAGAGAACAAAATTTCTTAACACTTGAAGAACTTGCACGCAAAACACAAACGAGAAAGCAATCCGAAAACGTTAAGCAAAACGTAATACGCTAGCCGGGTAAGGTGTGGGTTTCCGGATTGGACGTGAATTTGGATAAGATTTGGGCAGCAAGTTCAAGTGTTGAACAACGTTAAAATCAGGTTTGGGTTTTCTCACGCTTGGTCCCTTTCCCAGGTGACCCTTAAGACTCTGATAATTCTATTTCGAAACTAGGATTGTTCCCCATTACATGTTCCCTATCACTAGCTCCAATCACTGATCTTAGGTTTGTATGTTTTATGGTAGATTAGGTATGAAGTGTGATTTTCGTGATAATGTGTTTGCGATTATATGTTTGGAATTGTATGAACGAGGAAGTATGTCTACCGAAATTTCGTGAAAAATGTATGTGTGCGCTGTGACATGATTTTCGGTTTTAAGCCTTGAAAATGAAATTTTTATTATGGTTGAATTTTATGTGTGAATGTTTGTGTAAATCATGAGGTGTAAAAGTGGTGTAATGTTGCTAGATTTAATGGTAATTCTTTGCAGAATATAATCATAAAAAGATTACACTTAAAGATGCACCAAATGATCCACGAAATGCATTAAGAATTAACGTATGAATGATGATAAAAAGAAGCTGAAAATAGTGAACAAATTTCCAGCATTTGGTAGATTGGGTTTGTCAAAACAAAGTGGTACAAAATTCAATGAAAATTGAATGTAAAATAAGTAAGATCACTAAAGATTGAACCCAATACATGATTACATGAAAGCTACAAAAAAAATCAACAAAAGATTGATAGGAAAATGGATTGGAGTCTCGGTCAAGGATGAGGAAAATGAGCTATGTTTTTTTTAAAAAATTAAATGTGAGGTCAATGGGTATTAAAACCATTACCTTACCTAATAAAATTACATAAAAATTTCATGATAAAAATGAAAGGAAAAATAGATGTGGTGAGTGGGGGTTGAACCCACAACCTCTTGAATGGATGAGAGAGTTAGCAGAAAAATAAAGAAGAAAATAAAATGTGGAGAATGGGGATTGAACCCACAACATCTTAAATGGATGAGAGAGTTAGGACAAAAATAAAGGAGAAAATAAAATGTGGAGAGTGGGGATTTAACCCACAACCTCTTGAATGGATGAGAGATTTAGGAGAAATATAAAGGAGAAAAATAAAATATGGAGTGTGGGGATCGAACCCACAACCTCTTGAATGGATGAGAGAGTGAGGAGAAAAATAAAGGATAAAATAAAATGTGGAGAGTGGGTATTGGACCCACAACCTCTTGAATGGATGAGAGATTTAGGAGAAAAATAAAGGAGATCATAAATGTGGGGAGTGGAATTGAACACACAACCCCTTGGATAGGTGAGAAAGTGAAGAGATAAATTTAAAAAAAAATTATGAGCTTGTGAGGGATTGAACCCACAAACACCTTGCCTTAAAATAAAAAAAGAGAGGAGAACAAGAAATAAATATTATGGGGTTGATAGAATCGATATAGGGTCTCCCAAATCTGAAAAATGCAATTATCAAGTTTAAAATAAGATTAAGTGTTGTTGAGGGATTCGAAATCGGGTTCCATTGCCCAATTCCGTATTGACACATAAGTCATACGTAAAAGAATATTTAATAAATGATGCATCTAAAGATCAAAATCAATGCCTTGTCATATATATAAGATGCATAAGTCTTGTACCACATAATATTGGGTAAACATGAATCAATTAGATAAACTATGAATGAAGCCTCATGACTTGTATGTATGGACTCATAAGTGTAGCATACGTTTAAAGTAAGTCAGACTAAGATGTATGTGATAAAATGATGTAACCTTAGAAGGGTTAAGTAAGAGTGTGAAAAACCTTAATTGCATACACTCATACTTAGTACAAGTGTGTACTAATCCCATACAACTATATACTTTTAGGTGCAGGCACAGGCGGACGTTAGAGCTTACGATACGACGCTGCAGCTATCCGGACATGGAGCATTCATCCAGACTTGGTAGGCCCTCATGATTTCGAGGACGCTTGCCCATTATAATTAGCTTAGATATATGTTTGCGTTAGTGGAGTATTTTCCACTAGCTTTTCTTTCTCATTTTATTTAAGACATTGTATTGGTGCCATTTTGACAAGTATACACTTAATGCAGTATTGAACTATTTCTTTCATTTGATGATCTTAATATTACATGGTTGATTGTGAATGTTTATGAGTTTAAGTAGAATGTCTTATATAAATTTTAAGTAAAAAAAGTTCAAATTTTCGCTAAAATTAACCTAGATAAAGTAGCGATGACGTATGTAGGCTTGTCTACGACCTCCGAGAGGTCAACGACGCCGGTCACGTCCGGGTCTAGACCTAGGTCGTGACACCGACAACAATCTCTTAAGAGCTGCAGTCATGATACAACAGTCTAGTGCATGTTGCCAGCGCATCCTATAACTGGTCAAATTTATAAGACCTGAACTACCTAATGGATCCACTACTAAACTGTGAAAAGGAATCATATAAAAAATATGACCCTTTTCTACCCATAGTGGCTAACATGGTTTATGGTGGATGTGAGTTATCTGAACTCTCCCCCATATCGGTGTTCAATACTACTCCCAAAAATAAACTGGCTATTATGTTTAAAACATACAGATTAGTGCTCAAAAATTAGCTTTTTAAAAAGCTCTCTAGGAAATCATAGTATCCTCTTTTTTATATTAAATCTAGGCAAAGGCTCTGTGGAAGTCTAGCTTTTTTTCCTTTTCAATAGTTTGAAAACATGTTTCAATCCTTAGCGATTACTTAATTTCCTTATAACTCTTGAGAAGTGAACTCAATTTGATACCCTTTGCTTACTTGAAACTTTAACTCTTAGGAAAAACTTAGTTCCCTTATACCTTTTGAGAAATGAGCTCAACTCTTTACTCTTTCTTTAATAGAACTTTAAGTCTTTAAAAAAAAGTGAATATGTTTGTGAAAGACATTAGGAAACTTGATAACTTGAACTTTTCCTGCTCAACAGCCGAACTTCAAAAAGTCATATCTCCCTCATACGACCTCTGTAATTCGCAAACATGGTGTCTTTGGAAATATCTTCCGACCAGATTCCCATCATATAAAAAATTAACCCAAATTCCTCCTCAGTTGGGAATTATGGCCATTTGAAAATGACCAAAACTCACTTTTGTAATCTGGAAATTTTCCAGATTTCATACTTAATTCCGAATTTGATTCTTCTTGTTTATCTTAGCTTAACCTCGGTTTATCTAGAATATGAGATGTTACATTAATACTCTTCTTCTCTTTCTTGGCCCTCTAATACCATCCTTCTAATTTCATATCAACCTAACTGGAGGAAACTTGAACTTTTTTATTTAAGAGGCTTATAATTGGCTATATATGATCCCTTACTCAAACTCTTAAGGGTAATGAATAATGTTTACATCAGTCTACTCAACATTGACAACTCAAATATAGTATCGAGATGCACATGAAAAGTAATTAACTTAATTAGAATCTTGTTTGGCTGCATAAAATCTCGGTTATACCTCTCAATACCCTTGTTAGTCTAATAACTAAGCCACACTTCATTATTATCATATAAGATTCATAATACCACACTTGTACCACTCACATTTATAGCAAACTAACACCCTAATTCCCTACCTAATTTATGTCCAACCTACTAGACCATATCTCAAAACTAACATCTTCACCCTCATATTACCATTTTTTTTTATCATGAGACTCATCTCAAATTAAAGCTTAGTGTCTAGTAATTAACACGGCTATCATTATAATGACTCACATATTATAATAACTTACAATTGCTAGGTGAAATTAAGGGAAGACCTCATGATAATAGACAATATTTATCTCTTAGTTTACCTAGTTATATATTTTCATCACATTCCTTTACACAATTTAGTACCATTTACCCATTCACTATGCATCATTACCTTATTAGTTCTATTCGTAAGGCTCTCCCTTCGAAGTCATAAGTATGGCTTAGATATATCACCTCATGACTACTTTATCCTTCTTTTCAACATTTATACTTGATTTTCACTAACGCAATGGCACATCAGCATAAATTCATTTCGAGTTAAAGTATACTCTAGATCATCCTAAATAGTAACATTCGTTTAACTTCTATCATAAAATCATATAATATATTCTTCCAAAGTGTACACATAAAGGAAAAACTCCACATTAATTAATTACTACGTATGGGACAACGACTAGACACTTTACTCAATAACTATCTCCATTTCTTAGGTTACTATAATTCTAAATATATACTTCTAACTCTGGACACTTCCACTATCACTGGTTCATAATATCGCAAATCACATTATCTTTGGGGCAACAACACTAACCAAGCACTCTTAAAATACATTGCCCTCTTAAAGGGATTCACCTGAAAAAAAGTATAAAGAAGAGAATTTGAGTGCATATCTTTGTTTTTAGCTCGAAAGCATGATTTAAATGAATAAGAATGCATTTTTTCAAATCAATACACCTATGCATACTGATGGGCTTCTCTAAACCTATTTTCAGTCCCTTTGACTTTCTAAAGACTTCATTTGAGAATAAATCATCGATAACGATTTGGGTTTTGATATTCCAACCCAATTTGAGTATGAAGGGTAGTCTAATGGATTTTAGAAATGCATGATTTTGAATAACATTCTTATGACACAATTCAATTGCACAATCTGGAGTACGAAAGAATGAGAAACATCTCCTAAATGTGTTGTGGCCTCCTTGTAATAAGTGTAATTCACAACATATCCATAAGCTAAACTATACTAGAGTACACAACTTCATAGACACCCTAAGACAATTTGAAATCTTTAATCTAATAACAAATTTGTCATGCTCCGAGCCTATACCTTGGACATGGCCGACATTAATCATTGCTTGTCCCAAGCAAACTCTTGGCATGATGATTGCATAGACGAAAACTATACATACATGCGGAAGCCTTATAAAGTAGACAATATCACTAGTGGGTTGGGATGTTACAAAATGGTACCAAAATCACTCCTCTACTAGTGTTGTCAATGTGCCGAAAGTTCAATTAAGTTTAGGAAAATCTATAAGATAGGTTCAATCTCAGTGTTGAGTCTAGGCAAATCCCATACGGTGGGTAAAACCTCAATGAGGAAGATGAGTCGATAGAGAGGGTGTATGTTACAACCCAGGTTAATATTAGAATTTTCACATCAACAAAACATCGAAGAGATGTTGGGTATATATGTAAATAAACAATACCAACTAGTGCTGCATTTTAAGTCGTGTCGGCGTAGGCCCAAAACGGAAAATATCACTAGTAGGTTGAGTCGTTACATCTGATCATGTAATTATTTGGTCAGCAGGTAATAAGGTATAATTACCATGGAGTAACTACACTCTCCAATTCTCACTGAGGGACTATGAAGTGTTTTTAATTATATGATGTAACTACACGTTGATGACTTTTTAATTTGTTTTTTTATTTTTGATTTAATTTAATCTTAAATTCTACTCCCTCTATTCCAATTTATGTGACACACGTCGCTTTACGAGAATCAACCAATTTAAGTTTTTCCAAGAATTTGCTCTTGAAAACTTTATATATTTAAAAATGAAATATATATTTGATAACTACATAAAAAGTATTTTAAATTATAATAATTGATAATTCAAAATATTTAAAAGATATATAAATAATTTACGGTCAAAGATAGACTTATTTGAATCTTGACATTTGAAATGTGTCACATAAATTGGGAGACACGGAGTATTATTTTAAACCAGTATATGTACCCGCGTGTTGTGCAATTAGTTTATAAATGTAATCATAAATATTAATTTATTGATAATTTTAAAACTCAACTAGTTATAAAGATAATATTGTTGAGATAATGCAAATTTGAAAATTTGTATTTTATAATAATATTTATGTAAATGAATAAATATATATGCTTCGTTCATTATCTAAATTTGACAATAAAAAGATAAATTTTATTTTCTAGTATCATTGCTCTTGAAGAGATAGAGACAAAATTAATAAGTTCTTTAATTATCAACAGATAATGACTTTTTCATTTTGTCTCTACTTTTGTTTATAAAAAAATAATTAAAATTCAAGTTATCACTAATGTAAAATATATATGATAATCACCTAAATGCAATTATGTCTTACATAATCACGGTATTAGTAAAGAACATTTGAAATGTACATATTATTGTAACTAATTATTAAACATAGTGATAAATAATTTTAAGATACTAAAAAGATTCTCTAAACTTAATCGATACATTATACATGTAATATAGATATATAAATTTAACTTCCACAATTCAAGAGAAAAAAACTTAACAAAATAAGTTATATTAAAGCAACGTATTGGAAGTCCAACAATTTTTTATAGTCAATTATTTTTAGTTTTAAACTTCTATTACAATATATTACAATATTTGTCCCTTTAAAGATAAATAAATCAATTTTAGCCCATATGGGAGAAAGATTAATCTTGTAATTGTTATATTGATATAGTTTCTAATTTTCTATAAAATAGAGTTTATAGAAAGTGTGATTTAATTTTTTAGTGGATGTTTAATTTTTAGTTTGTAATGTTTTTATTTTTCATTTGTTAATTTTTGTTTTTGGATTTTCAATTTAAAAATTAAAATACTTTGAATTACAAAATTTTTAAAAGGAAAAAATAAGTATCTATTTTTGGATTTTTGATTTAGAAATTAAAATATTTTAAATTATGAAATCTTTTAAAGGAAAAAGAAGAATTCCAATGAAAATAGTGAGTATGAAAAATTTCACAAAATTAGGATTGTTTAATTTTTATATTTAAATATTACTTTAAGTTATTTTTTGGAATTTGTTTGTGTTTTGGCTAAAAAATATCCCACTTTTTTGGTTGGCTCACAAATGCCCTGACTTTAAATAATGCCACCAAGCATGCCATGTGAATTTTTATTTTGTCATGTGACCAATCAACATAAATATCCACCATGGAAAATACCCATTTAAAATCCACCCTAACCCTTACTCTAATTTACAAGTAAATATAAGACCTACTCTGAGTGTTCGGTTGGATCAAAGAGGCGCTGGATGATGATGATGCTAGTTACTTGCGTCTGTATCATAATAAGATGCAGACCAACTGGCCTCAGTACATTGAATGTACGAGTATGTGAGTTGAGATGTTAAAACAACTTAAGCCTGAAAAAGTTATAGAAGGAACACTTATCTTGGCTCTGCTTAACTCAAGAATAACATCACTCAATACTACTCCATAAAATACATAGCTCATATAGTTTTAAAACAAGTTCTTCTCTTTTTTGAGGTCATTACTTAAACTTAACTTTAGAAGCTCTCATGGAAATCATAGTTTCCTCTTTACTAAAACTAGCCAAATGCTCTGTTGGAAGTCTCGTCTTCCTTTCTTTCTCGAAATGTGAAAAGGTTTGTAACTCTTAGAGAATACTTAGTTCCCTTATAACTTTTGAGAAATGAACTCAACTCTTTACTCTTTGCTTTATTTGCAACTTGAGCTTTAAAAAAAGTTAAAAAGTTTGTTAAAGACTCTTGAAAACTTTGAGAAATAACTTTGACTAGCTTCTTAACTTTTAGACTTGACTTCTAACTTTTTTAACTTTGATCTTAAATTTCCTTGAATTAGATTATGGATTCAAGGTTCAAGATCTCATGTTTATTGATAATTTTATGATATTTAGATGTACCTTAAAGTGTTGGAATAAACTAAGAAACATAGGTACTTCACTTAAGAATTAGTACGAGAAGGTGGAGGATGAATAGGGAGAACTAACGTCCCTAGCGCTCTCAGAGGCGTAGGGCTACAGCCCTCAAAGTTTAGAGAACTTTCTATGGAGCTCAGATTGGCACGATGCGTCACAGGCCAAAGATGAGAAGATTTTTTGTGGTGCTCTGGCAGGCGATGCCCCAGCTAGAAAATTGCGACCTTGTACCTTCATTTTTCATCTCTAAACCCTCTAAACATCAGTGGTTCTTTTCCAAAACACATAGGACATTAGTACCCACAATACCCAATAGATTTAACTCAAAAAACAACCCGAAATTATGAATTAAATCAATACTAGGCATTCAACATCTCAGATACCTTTATAGGGATCACCCCGAGAAATTTTACTCGCAAAGCTTTGACGTTTTTGGCAAATTCTTAACTTTTGTCCCTTTCTTTCTTCTTTTCACTTTTCTCGAAGTCTTAAACTCAACTTATTTAGTTTTATTTACCCCAATAATTTAAAGAATATAAGATTGTTTATTCTTTGTTCTTTTAATTATTCATAAATGTTTTTATGTGTTTATAGAAGAAGAAAATTAGATTGTTTAGTCTTTGTTCTTGTTATAGGCATGTTATATACTCGATAGCGCTCCCTCCATAAAAATGTATATGTTTTTTCAAAGGAGGAGGGAGGGGAGTTGATAATCTTATATTAATATTTTTCTAGCTCCAATTTGATTAGATGTTCTTGAAAAGCCACAGTTCTTGAAACAACATTTTAGATATATCGCTTCAACAATTCGAGATCACAAGAAGAGCGCAAACGTAGTCATCGTACATCAGGCTAAAAATCTTTAAATGAATCCCAACAAAAGAGTTGCGATAGAAAATATGGGACAATACCCTACCATAAAATTAATATTCCTAATAAAATCCAAAGAGCACTAGTGAATCCATTTTGAACTACCAATACCAGGAACATTTTTGCCACACGGGCGAGTTCAATTCAAAAGAAAATCTATCCTCGACAATATCAGGTTCAACCCCACTACCCCAACATTTAGAATTCATTAAATAACCCATTTTTTTAATGAAAAATAATGTTAGTGGTGTGCTTCAACAACATCAGTATAGTCCATTATTGGAAATGTTTGGTTTAGTGGTGTGCTTCAACAACATCAGTATAGACCATTATTGGAAACATTTCTCATACGCCTGACTAGGCATTTAACACTTTGAACCATCATACTCAAAGTTAGTACAACTTGGAACTCCATGTAGATCGTAAAACAACAAATTCAGATAGAAAATAATGTTTGATATAGGTATTGGAAATTTGACGATTAATGACTACAATTTGAATGTGAATGCAGGAAATACAAACATGTATTTAGGTAGTAGAACGATGTCTAATATTTAGGCTGAAAATGCGACAAATGATGCACTTGGAACAATTAATGATAATTTGCAGCAACATATTGCTGAACCAAATATGTCTTATCTGAGCATTATAATCGTGACAAATAAGAGTGGGATAGAAGGAAGTGATTCAAACATTACCAATAATGGTCTATGTTGATGTTGTTAAATCACACAATCAACAATATTTTTCATAGAAAGAATGGGTTATTTAATTAATTCTCAATGTTGGGGTAGTGGGGTTTAGCCCTAAATTGTGGAGGATTCCAGGTTAAACTCTCCCCTCTGGCAAAATAGTTGCTAGTGTTGGGAGTTGAATATGGAAACTCTGGTCCTCTTTATATTTGATTATAAATATTATTTTGAGGACGGGGCATTAATGCTTTTGTAGGGTCTAATGAAAAGCATCTTCTGTTGAACAAAAGAACTATCTTTTGAGGCTTAGGCTTTCTGTCTAGTGGTAAGAGCATAGCATGTGATATGTGGGTTAGGAACACTTCATATACATAGATAAAAGCTTAGTATTTAAGTGGAAAATGATAAAGTGGCGGGATAATTATCCGTCAAGTTTAAAACTGTGTGCCAATAACCCTCAAGATTTCTTGGATAATAAAATAAGAAAAAGAAAAAGATCGGCACTTGTTCTGATATCTTGTGGCACAAAGTTATTTATAGAGTTATTAATCTTGATTGGTCAATGTACAGTCTAATCTGTATCAAATATTATTTACCAGTAGACTATTAAAAACATTGACAAGAACGAGTATGCTATTATTTATCAAAGTGTAATATCTTTGTCTACGGAAATAAGATGTTAACAAGAGAATGCGAAAGATATTCACTGGTCTAGCGTTATCATTTTTCTTTTGTCATTCTTATTTTTGATGAAAGCCCTTTGTTCATTAATGCTAATTTAGGATTTCAAGGAAGTTTTCTATAAGTGGAATGGTAAATTTCGGAGTTGCCAAGGAACGAGATTTATAAGTTAATACAACAAACGAGGGAATCAGACTATATGTAAATGCATACCTTGCCTTGGAATGGGTACAAGCACCTTATTCCTATTTCATGTGTGCATTTATTTTCATGATCATTATTTTCCTTCTTTGTTCTTCTTTACTTTGAAAAGCATGGAATGCATACTCATTCATTCACGATTTTTTTGTATAAAGTAGTATGCAATAAGACTTATATTCTAATGTAGTACAAATTGTGAAAAGTACCTGATTTTAATTTCATGTTTATAAAAGTAGATCCATTATAGTGATGTTACCTTATCGTTTCTGAATACAATAATAACCATGTCTCAATTCCATGAAAGTTGGGGGTGACTACAGTTGCATATCCAGTAATTTCTTCAAAAGTCTTAAAATTTTAAAGAAATCAATAAAATTATTGATGAATGGGTGCCAAAAATTTATTAATCAGACTATACAATATTTAACTAAATAATAAAAATAGGGTAATTGACCTACAATTTTATAACGAAAAACTAAAATGAGAAATCAACACTTTGTTTGGTATCTTGTGGCACAAAGTAATTTACATAGTTACTGACCATGATTGGTCAATATACAGTCTAATCTGTTTCATATTTTATCCACCACTAGACAACTAAAAATATTCTCAAGAATGAGGATGCTATTTGTTATCACAGTGTTATATCTTTGTCTACGTAAAGAAGATGTTTACAAGAGAACACTAAAGATATTCACTGGTCAAGGTTTATGTCACAACCCAAAATTGGTTGTGATGGCACTCGTCTTATCCCACCAAGACAAGTCAGCCTAAAACTCAATCATTTCAATAAAATGCGGAAAATTTATAAGTTACTTAAAAAATACCCCTAAAACCTGGTTGTCACCTGTACAAGCCTCTAAAGTATTACAATTCAATCAAAAGACAATATAAGTCTCATATGATATTCTTTCTAGAGTAGAACAAAATCATAAACAGGTGTAAAGAGGTATGCTGAGATGACCAAAAACTACCTCACAAATCTCCAGGAAGCCTCGGAAAAGCAGAGAATGTATCATAAAGGTCCGAGCTAGTAACCTACAAAAAAAAAGTTGTAAAAGCAAGGGGTGAGTACAAAACCACACAGTACTCATCAAGTAAACCTCTAAACACAATCTTAGGAGATGAAATACGGGTACTCCTACCACCCCCAACTGAACCTCCACAAATACAACTGTATACAAATCAGCCCAATCTAAGAGCTCACAGTTTACATAGCACGTAGATCAACAATAACACTTAGACAAATTACATATCCTCCACAAAAACTCTTTAACAAATTACATATCGTCAATAACAAGAATTCAACAAAGTACATATCCTCGATAACAACACTTCAACAAATTACATACCCTCAACAACAACAACTCAACAAATTATATATCCTCAATAACAAGCTCAGTATTCATCAATCACAAATTTTGCAGAAAGGACATCACAAGATCAACAAAACACAATATCAAGTTCACTAATGATAAGTATGCTTAATGCAATGGAATGCAATCTCAAGTATAATGATGCATGTCTGACCTAGTGATACACACCCGATGTCTCTCAGTCGGGACCCATAGGGGACATATCTGTCCATGCATCTCTCGCAGAGCACAACACGACCGTCGATAATATTAACCATCGCGGCGCGGGATACGTTCCTCGAAATATAGTATCCATCGCGGCACGCAATACGTCCCTCGGAATGGTACATCCTCTTAAGTACTCATTCTTTCTCAATGCACATAACACTTGTCACAACCAATGCCTCAGAATAATGCAGATGACAAGTTCACACAAATAATTAGGAGAATACAATTTTCTTAACATCGCACAGCTCCAACCACACAAACATGAAGTCACATAAACAATGCTTCAACAAGACTTCAACCCTTTCTATACACATCACACATAAACAATTAATCACATTGCCTTTTATTATCCCTTTTTTTCATCATTAGAATTAATCAATGTAAACAAGTCAAGCAATCACCAATCTCATTACTCCCAAACATATACTACTAGGAAATACACGCATTTCATGCACTTAACAAGAGTTTAGAAATTCACTTTCCTCAAATAGTCAAACAATCATTGGGAGTTGAGCCTCCCCTTTTCGTTGAACTCCCAACTCAAAGCAATCTATTCCAATAAATGACTACAATAAGATTACAAATCTAATAACACTCGTATTACTATGTTTTTAGCTTTGACCCAAAAACTCACCAAAATTTATTCTCAAGTTTCTAATCTTGATGTTAATTAAGATGATAATTCTCATATTTTTCAAATTTCAAACCTAGAGTTGAGTTTAAGTTTCTTCAATATACTAGATATAATAATATTCATATAAGTTTATACCTTTATATTTAATATCATATGATAATTTATCAAACTAGGATAATTATATTATATGATAAATATAGGACCTATTTGAAAAGAAAACAAAAAGAACCAGTACGTTAATCTCTCTATTCCATATATTACATACCTATAATTCATAAATAAAATAATAAAAATAATTAAAAATCTTATTGGAAAAATTGGAAATCATCGGCCAATGATTGCCATTAATGATTTAAACCTAACTTTTTCAATTGTGTTATTCTCTTTCCCACATATTAATAATAATAATTTATCTTATAATAATATATATACATAACATAGACTTACTTATTAATGTTGTGATAACTTTTACTTGACGATTGACGAGGTTGGCAGTTCCTACCATGGCCGCGCAGAGCTCTGCTTAGGTAATTTCTTATTTTGTTTTATTTTTCAAAAAAATTAATTATGTACTAAAAGTGATAAATTTCACCAACTTATTTTAATAAATATAGGTCAAATAACATAGGGTATTTAATAATTATCTCTTTAGCCCAATAACTATCGACTAAGTCAATTATCTACAATTACTCATCAATTAATTAACTCAAGTTAAACGGATAATCAAAATTTCCAAATATTACCTTCTGGGTCATTACAATTTGTAATTTTTCTTTGGTCATTCTTATTTTTTATGAAAGCCATTTTGTCAGTATTGCTACTTTAGGATTGCAAGGAAGTCGTCTATGGGTGGACTGGGAAATGACTAATCGCATGGCTACTGAACTCTCTATGTGTATGTAACGACCTGTTTAGTCGTTTTGAGCTGCAGATTTTATTTCTGGATAAACTGGCTGAGACGACGGAACACACGACGGACCGTCATGGGCACGACGGACCGTCGAGGGGGTCTCGTTCAAAAATACTTAGAATTCTGAAATTTGGGTACTAAAATCGACTCTCTGAACTTCGTAACGGAATGGCAGGACGGACCGTCA
>NC_028646.1:59777020-59777849 GCF_001406875.1 Solanum pennellii
ATTATATGCTAATTAGGGTAAAAGAAAGAGCGTTTGAATAAGAAAAATAGAAAGAACAAAGAGGAGAGAGAGGGTCGAACGATTGATATAGAGAGAAACGAACGAAGAGGAAAAACACAAGCTTTGAGGAATTTGCTTGCTTGATCACGAATCTTCGGTGGAGGTAGGTTATGGTTTATGCTATTCGTAGTAAACTCTTAATAGCGAATGATATTTGTTGGGTAGTATTATAAAATCTTCTATATGCTTTATTGTGTGCATGCATGATGTGATTTTATATATAATTATGATGAAATTAGCATGATGAAGCTATTGAATCCCAAATCTTGAAGAACCCTAATCTTACTTTGTTAATGATGATGCCTTGGTATAAAAGAAGGCTTGATGAACTAAAGTAATGAGATTAGGGGATCGGGTGTCACGTTCCGACACCAGGATAGAATATATGTGGATCGGGTGTCACGTTCCGGCACCAGGATAGAATATATATATGGATCGGAGTGTCACGTTCCGACACCAGGATAGAATATATATGGATCGGGTGTCACGTTCCGGCACCAGGATAGAATATATATATGGATCGGAGTGTCACGTTCCGACACCAGGATAGAATATGGATCGGGTGTCACGTTCCGACACAAGGATAGAATATATATGGATCGGAGTGTCACGTTCCGACACCAGGATAGTAGTACAGGAGCGGAGTGTCACGTACCGACACAAGAGGAATAAAGATAATGAATCTTGAAATATGCTAATATACTCAATCTAAAGAACATGTATCCCAAATGAGTATGGTATGGAGGCTTGAGTCCTCACAGATATGTTC
>NC_028646.1:59782928-59817886 GCF_001406875.1 Solanum pennellii
TAGTTTAGTAATTTGATCATAGATGTTCTTGTGGTGATGACTTCCAGATTTTGGGGAATAATAGATGTTGAATTTTAGAAGTTATTGAATTGGTTTTATTAATGAGTTTAAGTCTTCAGCATTACTTTTGTTGATATTATATTGAAATGTTAGGGTTTGGATTGGTTGGTTCGCTCACATAGGAGGGTAAGTGTGGGTGCCAGTCGCGGCTCGGGTTTGGGTCGTGACAGTGTAGTAACTAATATCGCTTCTTAGTTTTCTTTATGACATGCTTATCATAGCCTCGTTCAGCTTCTATAGAATTCTTTATATAATTGTTACCCGTCTTGACCTATAAAGTCGCTTAATTTATTTTTTAATAGTTTGACTTCTCTTTCTTAGCCCACTATTACCATCCTTCTAAGTTCATATCTACCGAACTAGTGGAAACTTGAATTTTATTTAAGACGCTTATCATTGCCTACATATGATCCTTTCGACCAGACTCTTAAGATTAATAAATAAAGCTTACATTAGTCTACTCCACATTGATAACTCAAATAATTATCGACATGCACGGAAAAAATCATTAACTTAATTAGAATTTTGTATGAGTACATAAAGTCTTGGGTACATCTTTTAATGCACTTTTTAGGAAAATAACTAAGTCAAAATTTACTACAGTAACACATCTATTCTAGATAAACTAAGTTTAAGCAAAGAAAACAAGAAGAATCAAATTTGGAAATAAGTAAGGAAATCTTTAAAATTTCGAGATTTTAAAAGTGAGTTTTGGTCATTTACATATTGCCAGAATTCTTATCTTAGGAGAATTTTAGTGCGTTCCTTATATTGATGGAAATCTCGTCGGAAGAGCTTTCCAACAATGCTATGTTTAAGAATTTCCGAGGTAGTATGAGGGAGATATGACTTTCGAAAGTTGGGTTGTTGATCAGGAAAAGTTGCAAATCCGGATTTGTTAAGGGTGTTTTGGTCTTTTCATAAGTGAATTACTAAATTCGTTTTTGGGGTAATATGTTGGGGTCTAAACTGATCCCATTAAGGTTACACACATTGAAAATAAGCTAGGGCTTTGAGAGAAAGGAGAAAAGAGGAGAAAGAAGAAGAAGACGCAAGAACGCCAAGAATTTGTTTGTGGATTTCATTGACAGTAATCCCTAACAAGGCTTGTGAGATCATTTTGTGTTGGGTTTTTTAACCCACCCTCCAATTTGATTCATTATTGAAATATATAGTTAATAGAAAGGAAATATTGAAGTTCTTGATGAAATGTTTGATATTCTTGTTGCTTGAATTATTGTTGATCTCTGTTAGTTTTAATCAACGTTTTTGGACTGTTTTTGAGTCTAAACAATTGGTTAATAAGTTATTTAGTGATCCTAAGTGTTTAGGGTGGGATCCATGGGAGTTTGGGATGGTTTAGTTGTGAAAAAAAGCTCTGGCACGCCGCGCTTGAGGACAGCCTCTGTCCGTCAGGCTAGTCGCTCTGCGCCTCTCAGAGTGCCAGGAGCCCCTGGAGTTCTCGTTCTTTCCCTATCTTTTTGTTCTAGTTCCTAAGTGATGTACCCTTCATTCCCAATTGATTCCAACACTCTTGAGTACATCTAAATATCACGAAATCATCCATAAACAGGAGATCATGATCCTTGATTCCATAATCCTATACAGGGAAAGTTAAGATCAAAGTTAAGGAAGTTAAGAGCGGAGTCTACGAGTTCAGAAGCAAGTAAAAGTAAAATTATTAAGTTTTAGAAAGTCTTTCAGAAACATTTTCACTTTGTTCTAAAAACATAAAGTTCAAGTCAAGAAAGTGTAAAGATTTGAGTTCATTTCTCAAAAGTTATAAAGGAACTAAGTATTCCCTACCAATTAAAGTTTCAAGTAAGCAAAGAGTATCAAGTTGAGTTCACTTCTCAAGAGTTATAACGGAAATAAGTAGTCCCTAAGTATTTAAACAAAAATTTTTCAAACTTTTGAGAACGAAGGGAAGCTAGACTTCCACAGAGCCTATGGCTATCTTTAATAGAAGAAAGAGGAAACTATGGTTTCTATAAGAGCTTTTTAAAAAGCTATGTTTTGAGAACTAATCTCAAACCACAGAATCGGCATGTTTTTAAACATAAGAGTAAGTAAATTTGTGGGAGTAGTATTGAGCACCGTTATGGGTGCGAATTAAGATAACTCATAGCCCACATAAACCATGGTTGCTACCATGGGTAGAAAAGGGTCATACTCTTTAGATAATTCTTTTTCACAATTTACTAGTGGATTCATTAGTCAGTTCAGGTCTTATACCTTTGACAAGGTATAGGATACACTCGCAGCGTGCGGTAGACCTCTGTATCATCACTATAGCTCTTAAGTGATGGTTTTCGTTTAAAGAATCTCCCTTAGGTAAATTATTATTTTATACACAACAGTATTGTATTTTAAAAATACATCAGTATTGTATTTGATATTATTGTGTACTTTTATATATATACTCAGAGGCTTAAGCATATTTTCAGTCAGTATTATATTGCATTTATTTTAACTGCTTATATTGAATAAGAGTTAGTAGATCATGAGTTGAATAAAGCCCAGATAATTGTTCATTCTTACTCCCTTTCTATCCTAACTTTTGTTTCACTTACCAACTCGCATACTCGTACATTCAATGTACTGATGTTAGATGGCCTGCATCATTTTATGATGCAGACGCAAGTAACCAGGATCATCACGCAGCGTTTCATTGATCCAGATTGAGCTCAAGAGTCACTGATGAGCATCCATGCATTCCGAAGGACATCCATTTCGTTTGTGTTTAGTAGTTTAGTTTCACGATGTTTTGGAGTCTTTCCCAACATCCCTCTTCAGTCAGTTTAGAGGCTTCGTAGACACTAGTTTTTTAGTTTAGAGTTTATTGTTGCTTGTTTAAACTTGAGTGCCTTGATGGCCAGATATCATAAGAAGTAGTTTCCTTTAAGCATGTCATATTTCTTGTTTAAGTTGAGTTTAGTCTTCTGCTGAGTTAAGTAAGCTAAACTAAGGGTTGGGCCAACAATGATCTTCGAATGGCGGCCACGTCCAGGGTGTAGGCTCGGGGCGTGACAATTAGTCTCATATAAGGGTCACAATAACACACTCTTACAACTCACATTTATTGCAAAGTAACACCTTAATTCGTTACCTAATTTAAGGCTTAGGGTTTTTTCGTTTTTATTTTTTTAAGAGTTTAGCATATACAATTTAGGGTTTTATAGGGTTTGGAGCTTAGAATTTTATAAGATTTAGGGGGTTTTAGGGATTTTAAGGATTAGTATTTCTTAGGTTTTTAGGTTTACGGTTTACGAATTTGGGTTTTTTGTGTTTTTACCTTTAGAGTTTACGGATTTTTAGAATTCAGGGTTTAGAGCCTTCTGTTATTTAGGGTTTAGCATATATGCCTTAGGGCTTTATTGAGTTTAGAACTTAGAGTTTTTTAAAGCAAGAAGATAAGGTGTAAAAATATATGTTTTTGTTAAATATTCAACTTTCATTAGTATGAAGACCAAAACCTAATGATTATGTTAATTAAATATAAATTATGAAAAAATGAATAATATGAGAACTAAATGTGGACCAAACCTATAATATAAGGACTAAACAATTAAATAAACATACTCACTTACCATTATAATTATTATATAATACCTCAAAAAGGGTTAATTGTGACTCAAATAAATTCAAGCTTCTATATAGAAAACTAGTGTTTTGTATCTCCTTTTCTGAAATTTTTAAGGAATAGAAAATCAGTGGAAACATGTTATTATGGTATTATGGATGATGTTCGGGTGGTGCTAGTTAATCAGGGAATAGAGAAAATTGGTAAATTGGTGGATTATTTGAAGTCATGACTACAAAGGTGACATCTCTACAAATATATATTTAACTCAAAACCCTTGATTTTTATATAAATAAATTCGGTTTAATTACCTTTTCAAATGAGATTTAATTTATATTATGCTTCTTGTGATTGTAACATCGATACCTTTTTGGATTTTAGTGTTTCTCTAGTAAATCTTAAATTCATCTTTTATTTATGTCATAACACCATTTGTATAGTTGTTTATGTTGTTTTAATTATTAATAAATGTTTTTATGTGTTTATAGAAGAAGCAAATAAGATTATTTAGGTTTTGTTCTTGTTATAGGCATGTTGTACACTCGATAGCCTTCCTCCATAAAAATGTATATGATTGTTAGGGGAGGGAAGGGGGGAATGGGGAATTGATAATCTTATGTTAATACTTGTCTAGGTCCAATTTGATTATATGTTCTAGAAGTGCCACAATTTTATGTTGAAGTCTAATTATTAGTTAATCAACTTATATATATGTTTTTCACACTTGAGTTTTTGTAGAATAAGGGGTAATTTGTTCTTTTATAATTGTTCAATGGCATAAATTCATAGGAGAAGATTAATAAATTCACCAAAAATATTTTTTTTTAAGATGTAGATATTTAAATTATATAAATCTATCTATCACTTTAAAAACAAAATTGGAGTAACAAAGAGGGAAGAGAAAGTGCAAGATAAGAAGGGATCTGATTATCATTATTATTTACCTTGAAACAACTTTTTATTTTTATTTATTATATGTAACAAAAAATAGGGTTATTTGATTCTTGTTAAAAAAATATTTTTCTTCTTATTTATTCTTTTATTTTTAATTTGATAAGAGTCAAAACTACCTGAGAATTATTCAAAATGGATCAAAAATATCTTTCGTTTGTGGAGTTCATTGAGGTTTTGTGTAGTTTTAGGGGAGAAAATTGTTTATGTGAGTAGTGTTCATGAAATTTGTTTGGATGTATGGTGAAAAGTTGATAGAAAGGTGGGTGTGCTGTTTGTCTTAGGACTGGAAGGACAAGTAATATGCTCGTAAAGTTGCTTGTTAAGTTGAGTAACGGTTGGTGTGGATTTAAAAATGAAAGGGCTTATGGGTATTAAATTACGTGATTTTCCATGGTGGATATTTATGTGTATTGGTCACGTGACAAATTATCTTTCACCTGCAACGATTGGTGGCATTAGTTAAAGTTAGGGGTATTTGTGAGCCAACAAGAAAAAGGGAGTATTTTTTAGCCAAAACACTAACGAATAATATTTTGAATCTGCTTTCATGAATACTTGTCAAATATTATATTTATTATGGGTCAACTATAATTATTAAAAAATTTAATCCTCTATTTTTGATTCTTTTAAACACTTGGCTCAAGCTATGATCTTGGATATAATTTCACTATGTAAGTGTATATTCTATTCATTCAATTGTGACATATATCGTGAGAACAATCACTTACATATAGAAATACACTACAAAAATTAGCTAAAAAATTTTCTATTAATATTTGATTAAATTTTTTGAAGATAAAGAATTTGGTACAATTCACTGTTAATTATCATGAGTAGCATTGAATATTTGTTATTTAGTGACTTTACTTATTTATTGTTCATATATATTTTGTTTGTAAATGCTAAGTTATTATTTTGTAACACAACATTTATAGTGAATATGGTTGAAACTAACTATTTATAGTTTTTTTATAGAATCATATCATATATTTATATAACAGAGAACCATAGGCCCGTCTACGTGGCGCCACCACAAACAAGAATTTCCTTTTAAATTTATTTATTTCCAAAAATAGCCTTCATCTTTCATGAAAATATGTGACTTTGATGATGAGTTGTGACTTCTACCAAGAGTTGTGACTTTAATGAAGAGTTTCGACTTTTATAAATAGTTGTGACTTTAATGAAGAGCTGTGACTTTAATGAAGAGTTGTGACTTTTATCAAAAGTTGTGTCTTTTATGAAAAGTTGCAATTTAAATGAAAAGTTGTGACTTCATGAAAAGTTTGTGACATTTATGAAAGGTTGTGAACTTTCTGAAAGGTTGCACCTTTTCCAAATAGTTTTAACCTTTCTTATAAGTCACAATAAACATTTTTTCACACTACCCTTTGTTGTCTATAAATAAAAGTATTTCCTCTCATTTTAAAACAACAAAAATTCTGATCTTCTTCTACTTCCGCAAAATTAAATATTTTTGTACTTTGCTCTATTTAGTGACTTACTAACACCATTGTTTTTAATGAATAAGTTGGTGAATAAAATTGTTTCATCCTGAGAAAATGTAATTCTTTAAACCTCTTGTATAGAAGTCGAATCATTTTTTAAGGATATATTCTGTATTCAGTGGACTCGATTTTTCCATTATATTTCATTCTATTTCCAGGTATGTTTTTTACACTCATTAATTTATGTTTATGATATTAATTATTGTTTTTGAGTATATGTTTTAATCTTTGGTTTTTATGTTTTTCAAAGTTATTTTCTCCGGTTATATTGAAAATATATACATATAGTACGTATCTTTATTGTACAAAAAATAATTATTGTGAAATTACTCTACATAGGCGTACATATTATCTTTTCTTACATAAACATGAAATTTCTTACTTATCTATTGAAGAAATTCATTATGCAAGTTCAAATGTTATAATTGTTTTCATGTGTTTTTGAATTTGTTAACAAATTTTTAAATTTTCTCCTTGGACATATATCACAATTGTATAATCTATGCAACTTAAATTTTTTTTTTAATCACGAAACATCTTTGTATATATATTCATATTTTGTTCTTTATTTTCCTTTCAATGTTGATTAAAGAACTAATGATTTATTATATCATGAATAATTCATTCATTAGAGGTTCTTGACTTATGTGATGATGACAAATAATTAAATTCATGTTGGAATATTGCTCACTATATTAAGAACGTGTTTTTCTGTTATTTTTAATGGATGGATATTAGTAAAAAATTATTTGCAAGTTTAATGCAATTATTGTTTATGACCGCGCGGGAAAATTACCTAGTATTTATTTAAAAGAGAAGCTTAGGCCCGCCTACGTGGCACCACCACAAGCAAGAATTTCCTTTTAAATTTATTTATTACCAAAACTAGCCTTCATCTTTCATGAAAAGATGTGACTTTGATGAAGAGTTGCGACTTCTATCAAAAGTTGTGACTTTAATGAAGCGTTCCGACTTTTATCAATAGTTGTGACTTTAACGAAGAGTTGTGACTTTAATGAAGAGTTGCGACTTTTACCAATAGTTTTGACTTTTATGAAGAGTTGCGACTTTAATGAAAAGTTGCGACTTTATGAAAAGTTTGTGACATTTATGAAAGGTTGTGAACTTTTTGAAAGGTTGCACCTTTTCCAAACAGTTTTAACATTTCTAATAAGTCACATTAAATATTTTTTTCACACTACCCTTTGTTGTCTATAAATAAAAGTATTTCCTCTCATTTTAAAACAAGAAAAACTCTGATCTTCTTCTACTTCCGCAAAATTAAATATTTTTGTACTTTCCTCCTTTTTGTGACTTACTAAAAGCACTTTTTTAAATCAATAAGTTGGTGAATAATATCGTTTCATCTTGAGATGATGTAATTCTTTAAACCTCTTGTATTGAAGTGGAATCATTTTTTTAAGGATATATTGTGTATTCATTGGCCTTAATTTTTTCCTTTATATTTCATTCATTTTCCTGGTATGTTTTTTACACTCATTAATTTATGCTTATGATATTAATTGTTGTTTTTGAGTACATGTTTTAAACTTTACTTTTTAAGTTTTTGCAAAGTTAATTTCTCCGGTTATATTGAAAATATACACATGTAGTACGTAGCTTTATTGTACGATAAAAATTATTGAAAAAGACTATATATAAGCTTACATATTATCTATTATTACATAAATATGAAGTTTATCACTTATCAATTGAAAAAATCCAATATGCAGGTTCAAAAGTTATCATTGCTTTCATCCGCAGGCATAATTTGTTTTTTGAATATGTAAACAAATTTTTAAATTTTCTCCTTAGACATATATCACAATTGTATAATCTATGCAACTTAAATGTTTCATTTTATTACGAAACAACTTTGTATATATATTCATATTTTGTTCTTTATTTTCCTTTCAATGTTGATTAAAGAACCAATGATTTATTATATCGTGAATAATTCATTCATTAGAGGTTCTTGACTTAGGTGCTAATGACAAATAATTAAATTCATATTGGAATATTGTTAATACATTTTTAAGAACTTATTCTTCTATTATTTTTAATGTATGGATATTAGAAAAAAATTATTTGCAAGTTCAATGCAATTATTGTTGATGACGCGAAGCGCGGGAAAATTACCTTGTTAAATTATAATTGTCAACTTCTTGAAATAATTATGCAATGATATCCGATGAATACAATGAACTCTTAGGGAAAAACATTTTGAAAGATGGAGCATGCTTTTTTCTAGAAAGGCCACTAAATGCGAAAATTGTGAAACACTTATGGAAATTTGTATTGAGATGAAAACAATAGAAACAAAGAGAGAGCTGAATAAGGATCAGAAGTTGGAGATAATGAAGACTTATTTAAAAACCAAATGGTGTACCTAATATTGAGGAACACAGAAATAATATTCATGAAGTTTAAGACAATATCCTCCTCCGCTTGTATTTTCCATTCGATACGATATTGTAGTCAACTTCATGAATATTATTTCAATGTTCCTCAATATTAGTCATACCATTTGTTTCTTTAAATAATATTGCATCATCTCTACCCATATTATTTCTATCAATATCATTTATAATCATCTTGTCTCCATCTTCTGATTCTTTTTCTGCTCTCTTTCTATTTTTCTCCTCAATACAAATTGCCACAAGTGTTCCACAATTTTCGCGTTTAGTGACATTTGTAGAAAAAACATGGTCCTTCTTTCAAAGCCTTTTTTTGCTAACAGTTCATTGAATTCATCGCATACATCTGTTTTGTTAATTTCAAGAATATTCACTATAAAAGGTTTGTTATAAAGTAATAACTTATCAATTACAAAATAAAATAGACATTAAAAACAAATAACTAATGTCACTAAACAACAAAATGTTCATTAGCTCTAAAGAATTAAATTATATATTAAAAGCAAATTTGTTAGTCGATTTTCGTAGTGTGTTTATAAAGTTACTGACTTTTCTCACAATAGTTGTCATAAGTGGATTAATAGAATAAATACTCACATAGTGAAATTATATCCAAGATCACAGCTTGAGCAAATAGTTTACAAGAATCCAAATTTTGTGAATGAGCATTGATTATAATCACATCAATTTTTTCTCTCCGTTGGAGAGCATTCCATTTCTTCTGAAGATGTACGAACTGCCGTTACCATGACGATTCGTTCATATCTATATCTGAATTCCATCATAATTTTAATGTTATATTGCACACTTTTGGTTATGCAGTTACACATATTAATCAACTTATATTGTAAATGATCTCAATCTTAGACATGTTTACCCCAAAAAAAAATATTTACAATATTATTTTCAATTAAAAATGGAATCTATCTATGTAGAGTATGACAAGAAAAATAGTGGTGGTATGTAATGAACCGCGAGGTTATTTTTGGAATTTTGAATTATTCGTATAACTTGAGTTAATTAATTTATGATTGATTATAAATAATGGAATTAATAGATAGCTGTGGACTAAAGTGATATTTTATTTAAGACCCTATACTATTAGGGTCATGTATTAAAAGAATAAGTTAGTGTATTTTGTTAGTTTTTAATAACATATTAATTGATAAAACAAGAGGAGGCAAAAACCTACCTAAGCTGACGCACACGAGAGGTTTTCTTTGATCTTCAGGTAACAATCCATGGTACTTTGACGTAATTGTTTTTAGTTTGTCAATTAAGTGTGATAAATTGGATATGATATGAATTCAAGATCAGGGTTTATTGAGAAATTAAGGTATCTTTCAAGTGCAATGTGGGCCAGCCGTAAATAAGGATAATTGGAAGCCATGTGAAGGCTATTATTAGTTTGCATTAGAGAAACAATGAAAATTGTATAAAACAATAAATTAAGTGCTAGAAATGTTGAGTAAAAAATTAGTAGTAATAATTTTTATGTGGCTAACTGGTACGTGGATGGTTCTGGGAAACAAAGAGAAAGAATTGGGAATATTTGGATTGGCAATTATGACCCAATTAATGGTCATAATGAGCCAATAATTGGCCATAATTAGCCAATCATTGGCTGGAAAAAAATAAAATAAAATTGTTAAACAGAAGAAAATAATAATAATAATAGGGGTAAATTTTTCATTAGCACTATTCTAATTAAATTAGAAGTGCAAATTTTATATCTAGGTCATTTTACTGTGAATCTAATTTTGATAGGTACGCATGGGTAATTAAATATTATATGTATGGTGTTGAGTGAATGTCATTCGAATTATGATAGTGGAAAACAAATAATAGAAATTTAATCCTAGGCTTGAAACTTGAAAAAAATATTATGATAGAGGAAATTTTAATTGACATCAAGAATTACAAACTTGATTATAAATTAGGGTGAATTTTTAGGTAAAGGTTAAACACAAATAAATATATAAATAAATAAATAAATGCGGGTATTGTTAGTACCGAAATCTTATAGTGAATATATATACTTGAATAGGTTGCATCGATTCGGAAGTTCAACGAAAAGGGAAGGCTCAAGTCCCTGACTGATTATTCGATTGACTAAGGCAAGTGGATTTCTAAACCCTTCTTAAGCGTATGAGATTTGTGTATTTCCTTGTGTAATGTTAAGAATGACTTGGAGACTTGTTGCTTATTTGTTGGTGTTGTATTTCTTGTTGTAAATTGCTCTTTGTTATCATAATGGTTATCTCCTCATTTTCATTTGAGCATGTCATTTGCATTGTATCTGAGACATGGATGTGGTAAGAGGATGTACCATTTCGAGGGTCGTATCGCGCTCTATGATGAATACTATATTTCGAGGGACGTATCGCGCGCCGCAAAGGTTACTATTATCCCGGGTCATGTCGTTCGCCAGGACATATGTTTGGACAGATATGTCCCCCATGGTTCCCGGACTAGGAGACAGCGGGTGTGTATCGTTAAGAAAGACATGCATCACTATACTTGACATTGCATTTCATGGCATTGCATATTTTTATCATTCATGAACATTAACACGTGTTTTGCTGATCTTGTGAGTGTTTCCCTGTGAAGCTTGTCACTGTTGAATACTGAGTTGTTATTGAGAATGTGTAAACTGATAGAGTGTGGTTATTGAGTTGTGTGTTTGGTAAACTGTAAACTGTTAGGCTGTAGCGTGGAGTTTTAGATAGGGTATAAGGAGTATCCGTATTTTGTTCACTAAACTTGTGTTTAGAGGTTTGCTTGTTGGGTACCGCGTGGTTTTGTACTCACCCCTTTCTTATACAAATTTTTGTAGGTTACAAGTCCGGATATTCGTGATACCTGTCATTCTTTTCGTTTCCTAGGCATCTTGTGGAGGGTTGTGAGGTAGCTGGTTGTCATCTCAGCGAACATTCCTTCTCCAGCTATGACTTTGTTTTTACTTGAAAGGCAACTTCATTTTAGACTTTTTTTTTTATTTAAATTCTAATATTTACATTAGAGGCTCGTGCACGTGACAACCTGGTTTTGGGGATTGAATTAATATGACTTGGTTTCATAATAGAAATTGTTGTTGGATTGTCATTTACTTCCGCACTTTGTTAGATACTGGGTTTTAGGCTTACTTGTCTTTGTGGGATAAGCCGAGTTCCATCACACCCATTTTTGGGTCGTGCCAAAATGGTATCAGAGCCCCAGGTTCATAGGTCTTACGTGTATACAAGCCGAGTCTACTTAGATTCTCAAGGATCAGTACGGAGACGTCTGTACTTATCTCTGAGAGGCTAATAGACTATTACGAAAGCTTTCTTATCATGCGTGGTTACCTTCTTTAGTACTGAGTCATTGTTTACTCTTTTGACAGATGATGAGGACTAGAGTTAATATTACTGGTGGTAGAGAGGAGGCACTTCCCGAGGAAGTTGTTGAGGCCCCAGTTATGGGTAGGGGTAGAGATCGAGATATACGTCGTGCTCGTGGTACGACATTATCCAGGGGTCGTGCCGTGGAGCAGCACCAGTGGGAGGTTATGCTAGAGAGGTCTCTCCAAAGCCTCAGGTTGATGATAGAGAGAACCAGATTCCTCCAGATCTTGTAGTCACACCTTTGCTTCAGGATACACTATTGAGGGTGTTATGTGTGCTGGAGGGATTTTCTCAGGGTGGTTGTGCGACTACCACGCCACATGACTCTCGTACTAGAGAGGGGGCTCAGACCCAAGAGCAGCAACAAGCTCCAGTTGTTCATGATGCAATGGGGCAGCTACCAGTGGATCCCGTAGTTTAGGATGATGTTGCACCTGCAGTCGGGGGTAGAGTTGCACCGGTGGTTTTTCTGACAGAGGATGAGCAATGTAGGTATGAGAGATTTCAAAAAATGGGCCCACCTCAGTTTCAGGGTGTGAAGAGCGAGGACGCTCATGAGTTTCTAACTACCTGCCGAGAGTTACTATAGGTGGTTGGATAAGCTAAGTCACACGGAGTTCGATATGCTACACTCTAGATCCATGGACCAACGAGAGACTGGTGAAGGACTTATTCGGGGGTTTTGGTAGTTGGATATCCTCCAGTGACTTGGGAGCAATTTTCTAGTGCATTCCAAGATCGTTTTATCCCTTGAAGCATGAGAGAGGAGAGTCGCTTGAGGTTTGAGAGTCTGAGACAGGATGGTTTATGGGTTACAGAGTATGAGGTGCGTTTTTGACAATTGTCCAGGCATGCGTTGGCCATTATTCCAAATGAGACAGAGAGGATCCGCAGATTTGTGAGGGGATTGACTTTCTCTATTAAGTCAGCTGTGTTTCTGGCATCTAGGGATGGGGCTTCTTTTCAGTCCATTGTGAGCGCCGCCAAAGAGGCAGAATTGATGGATATAGAAGAGTTTGGGGACCCTAAAAGGGCCCGTATATCAGGTCAAATTCATGGTGCCTCATCTGGAGGTAGGGGATCACAGAGAGTGAGTGGTTTTTTTCAGCACCGGGGACCTATTCATGCATCTATGTCGACATTTGAGTGTGGCTAAACATCTAGGGGTTCTTATAGCCCGGGTCAGGGCTCGTACATTTCACAGCATCGAGCGATAGGGCGAGGCAATTATAGTGCGTTTTCAGGGTCTACACAGAAGTTTCCAGGTCAGAGATTTTGTTTTACCTGTGGAGATCCCGATCACCTAATGCGGCAATGTACTTCTCAAAGGAGTCGTGATGGGCCTCAACTTTATTCTTCATTCAAGAATAGACCACCAACACCACAAGGTAGAGGTCGTGGCAGAGTTCAGTTAGGTAGAGGTGATAGAGTTTCTAGTAGTGGTGTTCTAGCTCAGCAGAGTGGGGGTAGAGGTACCACCCAGGCTGGAGGTGGACGAGGAGGCCACTACTATGCTTTCTCGGGTAGACCTGAGGCGGAGACCTCTGATGCTGTTATTACAGGCATCATCCTAGTAAGCGATCGACCTGCGTCTGTGTTGTTTGATCTAGGTTCTACATTCTCTTATATGTCTACGTATTTTGTTGCTAAATTTGATATGATATGTGATAGAATGACTGTACCTATTCTTGTTTCTACACCCGTGGGTAAGCCCTTAGTGGTGGATCGAGTGTATCAATCCTGTCTTGTTTCTTTGGCTGGGTATGAAACTTGGGTAGACTCAATCATTCAGGGGATGGTAGACTTTGATGTTATCATGGGTATGGATTCGCTTTCTCCTTATCATGATGTCCTTGATTGTAATGCTAAGACTGTGACTTTAGCAATGCCTGGTGTTCCGAGGGTTGAGTCGAAGAGAGTTAGTGGTTCTTATCCTAAAAAGGTCATCTCTTTTATCCGTGCTTAGAGACTTATGGAGAGGGGGTGTTTGTCTTACTTGGCTTTTATTCGGGATACTAGCGTTGAACCACTTCCCATGGACTCTGTTCACGTTGTTCAGGAGTTTCCCAATGTATTTCCTTCTGATCTTCCATGTGTTCCTCCCAATAGGGATATCGATTTTGATATTTATTTGGAGTCGGGCACTAAGCCTATTTCTATCCCTTTATACTGTATGGCTCCAGCGGAGTTGAAAGAATTGAAGGATCAGTTGCAGGATTTATTGAGTAAGGGTTTTATTCGCCCTAGTATGTCACCTTGGGGTGCCCCTGTATTGTTTGTGAAGAAGAAGGATGGGACCATGAGGATGTGTATTGATTACCGACAGTTGAACAAGGTAACGGTGAAGAATAAGTATCCTCTTCCGCGTATTGATGACTTATTTGATCAGCTACAGGGAGCATCATTATTCTCTAAGATTGATTTGAGGTCTAGGTATCATCAGTTGAAGATTAGGACATCAGATATCCCTAAGACATCTTTTCAAACCTGATATGGGCATTATGAGTTCCTAGTGATGTCCTTTGGATTGACTAATGCCCCTGCTGCATTTATGGAGTTGATGAATGAAGTGTTTCGACCATACCTTGATTCTTTTGTGATTGTTTTCATCGATGACATCTTGGTTTACTCCAAGACTAGGGAAAACCATATGCGACACTTGAGGATTGTACTTCAGAGGTTGAGAGAAGAGAAGTTGTATGCCAAGTTCTAAAAGTGTTAGTTCTGGCTTATTTCTGTGGCATTCTAAGGACACGTGATGTCTAACGAGGGTATTAGAGTAGATCCGGCCAAGATTGAGGCAGTTAAAGGCTGGACGCGACCTACTTCACCTCTTTAGATTAGTAGTTTTGTGGGATTGGCAGGCTATTATCGACGATTTGTTCAGAGTTTCTCTACTATTGCAGCTCCATTGGCTAGATTGACTCGACAGGATGTGGGTTTTAAGTGGTCTGATGAGTGTGAGGAGAGCTTTCAAAAGCTCAACAGTTTGTTGACTTCATCTCATGTGTTGACTCTACCTGAGGAGGGTGTACACTTTACTGTGTATTGTGATGCTTCAGGAGTTGGTTTGGGTGGTGTGTTGATGCAGAAGGGGAAAGTGATTACTTATGCTTCTAGGCAGTTGAAATCCCATGAGAAAAACTACCCTACTCATGATTTGTAGTTGGCGGCTGTGGTAATTGTACTTAAGTTATACCGTCATTATTTGTATGGGGTGCATTGTGAGATCTTCACTGATCATAGGAGTCTTCAGTTTATCTTTAGCTAGAGGGATTTGAACTTGAGGCAACAGAGATGGCATGAGTTGCTGAAGGACTACGATGTCACCATTCTGTATCATCCAGGAAAGGCCAATGTTGTGGCCGATGCTCTGAGTAGGAAGACCCCTAGCATGGGGAGTCTTGCAGCGCTTAGTATTGAGGAAAGACCGTTTGCTAGAGATGTGCAGATATTAGCTAACAGTCTTCTCCGCATGCAGATTTCAGAAGAGAGTGATGGGATGATTACTTTTATTGAGGCTCGGTCTTCTTTAGTCGAGTAAATCCGTGCACACCAATTTGATGATGAAAAATTATGTCTCATTCGAGACAAAGCATTGAGAGGGGAAGCTAAGGAGGCTGTCCTTGATTCCGATGGTGTCTTCCGGATCGGAGGTAGAATTTGTGTGCCCAGGACAGGCGATTTGATTAGATTGATTCTTGAGGAGGCCCATTGTTCTCGATATTCTATCCATCTGGGAGCGGCGAAGATGTATTATGATCTGAGTCAGCATTACTAGTGGTGTGGGATGAAGAGAGATATTTCAGACTTTGTTTCGAGGTGTTTGACTTGCCAGCAGGTCAAGTGTGAGCAGGAGTGGCCCGTGGTGTATCTCAGAGGATGCCCATTCCTACTTGGAAGTCAGAGCGGATTACTACGGACTTTGTTGTGGGTTTGCCTAGCACAGTGGGTGGTTATGACTCTATTTAGGTCGTTGTTGATAGGCTGACAAAGTCTTCCCATTTCATTCCGGTTCGGGTGAAGTATACGGCAGAAAAGTTAGCCGAGTTATATATAAGTCAGATCGTGCGACTAAGGTTCCTATCTCTATTATATCAGATCGAGGTTCATTATTTACTTCTCACTTCTGGAAGTCATTACAGCATGGTCTTGGTAGCCAGTTAGATATGAGTACATCTTTTCACCATCAAATAGATGGTCAGTCCGAGCGGACGAATTAGGTGTTGGAGGACATGCTCTAGGCGTGTGTGATCGATTTTGGAGCTAGATGAGATTGACATTCACCCTTAGCGGAGTTTGCCTATAATAACATCTATCACTCTAGTATCCAGATGGCCCCATTAGAGGCGTTGTATGTTACACGGTGTAGATATCTGATTGGTTGGCTTGATTCGGTGGAGATGGACTCTTTGGATACAGAATTGCTTCGAGACGCTATAGAGCAAGTCCGTATGATTCAGTATAGACTGTTGACAACCCTGAGTCGACAAAAGAGTTATGCAGAACAGAGAGTTAGAGCCTCAGTGTTTATGGAGGGTGATCATGTTTGGCTCCGAGTATCACCCATGAGGGTGTGATGAGGTTCGGAAAGAAGGGAAAGCTTAGTCCTAGATTCATTGGTCCTTTTGAGATTTTAAGCCGAGTAGGAGAGGCGGCCTATAAGTTGGCCTGGCCACCTAGTTTGTCAGCAGTCCATCCTCTTTTTCATGTCTCTATGCTTCGGAATCATATTCCGGATGAATCTCATATGCTTTCACTTGATTCTGTGGATTTGGGTCAAGACTTGACATTTGAGGAGGAGCCTATAGCTATTTTGGATAGGCAGGTTCGAAAGCTTAGGACCAAGGAGATTGCTTCAGTGAAAGTGCAGCGGAAGCACCGATCGGTGAGAGAGGCAACTTGGGAGACAGAGTCTGACATACGTGCCAGATACCCTCAGCTTTTTCAATCTTCAGGTACATTCTTTCACTTCCTGTTCGAGGACGAACATGATTTTTAGTGGTGGATATTGTAATAAGCCGCGAGGTTATTTTTGGAAATTTGAATTATTCGTATAACTTGAGTTAATTTATTTATGATTGATTATAAATAATGGAATTAATAGATAGTTGTGGACTAAAGTGATATTTTATTTAAGACCCTATACTATTAGGGTCATGTATTAAAAAATAAGTTAGTGTATGTTGTTAGTTTTTAATAACTATTAATTGATAAAACAAGAGGAGGCAGAAATCTACCTAAGACAGCGCACACGAGAGGTTTTCTTTGATCTTCAGGTAACATTCCATGGTACTTTGACGTAATTGTTTTTAGTTTGTCAATTATGTGTGATAAATGGGATATGATATGAATTCAAGATCTGGGTTTATTGAGAAATTAAGGTATCTTTCTAGTGCAATGTGGGCCAGCCGTAAATGAGGATAATTGGAAGCCATGTGAAGGCTATTATTAGTTTGCATTAGAGAAACAATGAAAATTGTATAAAACAATAAATTAAGTGCTAGAATTATTGAGTGAAAATTAGTAGTAATAATTTTTATGTGGCTAACTAGTACGTGGATGGTTCTGGGAAACTAAGAGAAACAATTGGGAATATTTGGATTGGCCATAAAGAGCCAATGATTAGTCATAATGAGCGAATCATTGGCCATAATGAGCCAATCATTGGCTGGAAAAAAATAGAGTAAAATTTTTAAACAGAAGAAATAAAATAAAAATAGGGGTCAATTTTTCATTAGCACTATTCTAATTAAATTAGTTGTTCAAATTTCATATCTAGGTCATTTTACTGTGAATCTAATTTTGATAGGTAGGCATGGGTAATTAAATATTATATGTATGGTGTTGAGTGAATGTCATTCGAATTATGATAGTGGAAAAGAAATAATAGAAATTTAATTAAGGGCTTGAAACTTGAAAAAAAATATGATAGAGGAAATTTTAATTGACATCAAGACTTACAAATTCGATTATAAATTTGGGTGAATTTTTAGGTCAAGGTTAAACACAAATAAATAAATAAATAAATAAATGCGGGTATTGTTAGTACCGAAATCTTATAGTGAATATATATACTTGAATAGGTTGCATCGATTCGGAAGTTCAACAAAAAGGGAAGGCTCAAGTCCTAGACTGATCATTCGATTCACTAAGGCAAGTGGATTTCTACACCCTTGTTAAGCGTATGAAATTCGTGTATTTCCTTGTGTAGTGTTAAGAATGACTTGGAGACTTGTTGCTTATTTGCTGGTGGGGTATTCCTTGTCGTAAATTGCGCATTGTTATGAAACTGGTTATCTCCTCATTTTCATTTGAGCATGTCATTTGCATTGTATCTGAGACATTGATGTGGTAAGAGGATGTACCATTTCGAGGGTCGTATCGCGCGCCCCGATGGATATTATATTTTGAGGGACGTATCTCGCGCCGCAAAGATTACAATTATCAAGGGTCGTGTCGGCCGCCGTGACAGATACATGGACAGATATGTCCCCCATGGGTCCCGGACTGAGAGACAGCGGGTGTGTATCATTAAGAAAGACATGCATCACTATATGTGACTTTGAATTTCATGGCATTGCACATTTTTATTATTGATGAACTTGAACACGTGTTTTGCTGATCTTGTGATTGTTTCTTTGTGAAGCTTGTCACTGTTGAATATGGAGTTGTTATTGAGAATGTGTAAACTGATAGAGTGTGGTTATTGAGTTGTGTGTTTCGTAAACTGTAAATTGTTAGGCTGTAGCGTGGAGTTTTAGATAGGGTGTAATGAGTATCCATATTTTGTTCACTTAACTTGTGTTTAGAGGTTTGCATGTTGGGTACCGCGTGGTTTTGTACTCACCTCTTGCTTCTACAAATTGTTTGTAGGTTACGAGCCCGGATCTTCGTGATACCTGTCATTCTTTTCGTTTCCGAGGCATCATGTAGAGGGTTGTGAGGTAGCTGCTTGTCATCTCAGCGAACTTTCCTACTCCAGTTTATGACTTTCTTTTTACTTGTAAGAAAACTTCATTTTTTACTTTTATTTTATTTCAACTCTAATATTTACATTAAAGGCTTCTGCACGTGACAACCTTGTTTTGGGGATTGAATTAATATGACTTGGTTTCATAATAGAAATTGTTGTTGGATTGTCATTTACTTCTGCACTTTGTTTGATATTGGGTTTTAGGCTGACTTGTCTTGGTGGGATAAGACGAGTGCCATCACAACCATTTTTGGGTCGTGACATGGTATTATCATTATCTATCAAGTTTGAAACCTATTTTTTTAATACTATCAAAATTGCCCCTTTTATAAAAAAAATTAAATAGATGAATAAATTGATTGATCATTATAGTTAACCTATGATAAACATAATATTTGACTATTATTCATTAAAGTAGATTCAAATTTATTCCTTTTAAATTACAGGGAAAAATAAAGTATTTTAAAGATTCGTGCGCTATCAGAAACATATAATAATAGGTGTATATTGAAGAACTTTCTTAGAAGGTACAAAAAGCAGCCCTTTATATTAATATGAAAAATTTTAATAAAAAATGAAAAAGGTAAAAAGTACCTCTTACTAAAACTAGCCAAAGTCTCTTTTGGAAATCTCAGCTTCCTTTCTTGTTCAAAACGTGAAAACGTTTGTAACTCTTAGAGAATACTTAGTTTCCTTATAACTTTTGAGAAATAAACTCAAGTCCTTACTCTTTGATTAATTTTCATCTTGAGCCCTAAAAAAATTTAAAACGTTTAATAATGACTCTTAAAAACTTTGAGAACTTACTTTGACTTTCTTCTTAACTTTTAGACTTGACTCCTAACTTTTTTGAATAATTTGATATTAGCTTTCCTTGAATTAGATTATGGATTCAAGGTTAATGATCTCATTTTGATGGATAATTTCATGATGTTTAGATGTACTTTACAGTGTTGTAATGAACTAAAATCATAGGTACATCACTTAGGAATTAGTACGAAAAGGTAGAGGAAGAATGGGGCGAACTATCGTCCCTGGCTCTCTGAGAGGCGCGGGGCGCCATCCCTCAAAGATTAGAGAACTTTTTGCGGCTCTCTTGCTGTCTCGACACTCCAGAGGCCAAAGCTCAGAAAAACTTTTGTGGTACTCTTGCAGGCGTGGCGCCCCAGCTAGAAAATCTATTACCTTTCTACTTCATTTTTCATCTCTAAACCCTCTAAAATTCCATGTTTCTTTTCCTAAACACATAGGACATTAGTACCCTCCATTCCCAATAGATTTGACTCAAAAAATAACCCGTAATTACGAATCAAATCAACACTAGGCATTCAATAACTCAACTAACAAGAATTCGATAATGTTCTTCAAGAACTTCACATACTAACATGTAAACAAATCACCAATCAATGAATTGAAACAAGTTTGGTGTGTGGATTAATGGACCTAACACTAAATGATCTCACATACCTTTATGGGGATCACCCCTACAAATTCCACCCGCAAAGTTTTGACGTTTTTGGCAAATTCTTGACTTTTGTCCCTTTCTTTCTTCTTTTGTTTCTTCTACAATCCCTAAGCATAACTTTAGCATTTTCAAACTGAAATACTTTAGTTCCGTTTACTCCAATAATTCCCTAAAAACGAATCAGGAAATTATTTAGTGAAAATTAGATTGTTTAGTCTTTGTTCTTTCAATTATTCATAAATGTTTTTATGTGTTTATATAAGAAGCAAATTAGATTGTTTAGTATTTTTTTTTGATATAGTCATGTTATACACTACACTCAATATTTGTCTAGCTCCAATTTAATTAGATGTCCTAGAAGTGCCACAATTCTTGAAACAACATCTTAGAAATATCGCTTCAACAATTCGAGATCCAGAAGAGCGCAAAATTAGTCATCATACATCAGGCCAAAAATCTTGAAGTGAATCTCAACAAAAGTGTACAAGTAGAAAATATGGGACAATGCCCCGTCTTAAAAATAAATATTCCTAATCTAATCCAAAGAGCACTACAATTTCCATTTTGAACTCCCAATACCAACGACATTTTTGCGAGAAGGGAGATTTCAATTCAAGAGAAACTCGATCCTCCACAATTTCAGGTTATCCCCACTACCCCAACATTGAGAATTCATTAAATAAACCATTTTTTTCAATGAAAAATAATGTTGGTATTGTGCTTCAACAACATCAATATAGACCACTATTGGAAATATTTGGTTTTGTGGTGTGCTTCAACAACAACAGTATAGACCATTATTGGAAATGTTTGGTTCACCAAGACTTCAACACCCAATTATAGGTAGCATTACTCATAGACCTTACTCGACATTTAACACTTAGAATCGTCAAACTCAAAGTGAGTACAACTTGAAACTCAATGTACCTCATAAAACAGCACAATCACAAAGGAAAATTATGTTTGATATAGGTATTGGATATATGAAGATTATAACTACAATTTGAATGTGAATGCAGGAAATCCAAACACATATTTAGCTAGCACAAATGCTGAAAATTCTACTAGTGATGCACTTGGAACAATAAATGCTATTTTCAGCAACATATTGCTGAACCAAATATGTCTTATCTGAGAAACATAATCGCGATAAATAAGAGTGATATAGGAGGAAGTGATTCGATTGAGAAGGAAGATTGTGATGCATATTCCAATTTCAATCATATTGGTCATTTGTTCCAAAATCTTGGACCTTCATATGCTAACTTACCCAATTCATATGAAAGTGAGTTTAATCAAGTTTATTCGGATGATTAGCTTAGTGCTTCAATCTAATCTTATATTATATATATAATTTGTTTGATTGTTGGTATTAGCTAAAATCAATATAAATTTACAACAAAAGTTGACTACACCAGCTGATGCATATCACTTGGTTTAACACTAACCTATATTGTTGTAAATTAATAGTTATTTTAGCTAATACCAACAATTAAAAAAAAATATAATATCAAAAAACTACATTGAAGAACTTACCTGGTCATCAGAATAAACTTAATCAAACTCATTGTCATATGAATTAGGTAGGTTAGGACATGATGGTCCAAGATTTTTTAAAAAATAACCCATATTATTGAAATTAGAATATGCATCACAATTTTCCTTCTCATTTGAATGTATTCCTTTTATATAACCCTTATAAGTTGTCACGATATTGCTTGGGTAAGACATATTTGGTTCAACAATTTGTTGTTTTAAATTAGTATTTATTGTTCCATGTTCGTTACTAGCAGCATTTTCAGTATTAATATCAGATATCGTTGTTCTACTTTAAAATGATTTTTTTCCTGCATACACATTCAAGTTGTATTCATTAATTGTCGTATTTCAAAAACCTATATCAAATATTATTTTCTACCTAAATGTGTTGTTCTATGAGCTACATTGAAATTTAAGTTGTACTCACTTTGAATATGATGATTCCAAGTTTTAAATGCTTAGCCATACTAATGAGTAATGTTTCCTATAATTTCGTCTAGTCATCTTTGTGAACCAAAATTTTCCAATAATGGTCTATGTTGATGTTGTTAAAGCACATAATCAACAATTTTTTCATAAAAAAAGTTTTTTAATGAATACTCAATGTTGGGGTAGTGGGGTTGAACCTGAAATTTTGGAGGATAGAGTTTCTCTTGAATTGAACTCTCCCTTCTAGCAAGACTGTTTCTAGTATTGGGAGTTGAAAATGGAAACTCTGTTCCTCTTTAAATTTGACTAGGAATATTATTTTGAATATGGGGCATTAATGCTTCTGTAGGGAATAAAGGAAAACATCTTCTGTGAACCAAAGAATTATCTTTAGAGGCTTAGGCTTTTGGTCTATTGGTAAGAGTGTTGCATGTGATACACGGGTTAGGCACACCTCATAAACATAGACAAAAGCATGGTATTTAAGTGGAAAATTAAAAAGGGGCGGTCCAATTATTCGTCAAGCTTCAAACTGTGTGCCAATGACCCTCGCGGATTTCTTTGTTACCAAAATTAAGAAAAAGAAAAAGATCAGCACTTGTTCTGATATCTTATGGGACAAATTTATTTATAGAGTTATTAATCATGATTGGTGAATATACAGTCTAATCTATATCAAATCTCATCCACCACTAGACTACTAAAAATATTAGCAGGAATGAGTATGCTATTTGCTATGACAGTGTAATATCTTTGTCTACGCAAAGAAGATGTTGTCAAGAGAATTCTAAAGATATTCATTGGTCTAGCGTTGTCATTTTTCTTTGGTCATTATTATTTTTTTATGAAAGCCCTTTGGTAATTACTGCTACATTAGGATTGCAAGGAAGTTGTCTATGAGTAGACTGCGAAATGTCGGAGTTGCCAAGGAACGGGATTTGTAAGTTACTACAAGAAATGAGGGAAGGAGACAATCTGCAAATGCATACCTTGCCCTGGAATCGGTACAACCACATTATTCCTATTTCCTGTGTGCAATATATTTTCATGATCATTATTTGCCTTCTCCGTTCTTCTTTACTTTGAAAAGCATGGAATGCATATTCATTCATTCAAGGCTTCTTTGTATACAGTAGTATGTAGTAAAACTTTATATTCTTATGTAGATTAAATTGTGAAAAGTACCTAAATATTAATTTCATGTCAATAAAAGAAGATGCACTATAATGATGTTACCTTATCGTGTCTGTATAACAACCATGTCTTAATTCGAAGCAAGTTGGGGGTTACTACAATTGCATATCATGAAATTACTTTTAGAGTCTTAAAATTTAAAGAAGTCAATAAAAAAAATTTATGAATGTGTGCCCCAAATTTCTAATTCAAACTACATAATATTTAGCTAAACCATATAAATGATGTAATAAACCTACAATTTTATAACGAAAAAACTAACATGAGAGATCATCACTTTGTCTAGTATCTTGTTGCCCAAAGTTATTGATCCAGTTACTGACCATGATTGGTCAATATACAGTCTAATATATTTCAAGTTTTATCCACCACTAGACTACTAACAATATTGTGAGGAATGAGTATGCTATTTGTTATCAGATTGTGATATCTTGGTCTACTTAAAGAAGATGTTTACAAAAGAACACAAAAGATATTCACTGGTCAAGGTTTTTCATTTTTCTTTGGTCATTCTTATTTTTTGATGAACGCCCTTTGGTCGTTATTGCTACTTTTGGATTGCAAGGAAGTCGTCTATGGGTGGACTTGGAAATGGCTACTTTCATGGCTACTGAACTCACCATGTTTAGTAACTAATATCCCTTCTTAGTTTTCTTTGTGAGATGCTTATCTTAACATCTTCCCGCTTCTATAGAAGTATTTTTATAATTGTTACCCGCATTGACCTATAAAGTCGCTTAATGTAATTGGTAATAGTCTGACTTCTCTTTGTTAGCCCACTACTACCATCCTTCTAAATTCATATCTACCTAACGGGAGGAAACTTGAAAATTATTTAAGAGGTTTATCGTTGGCTATATATGATCCGTTCGACAAGACTCTTAAGGGTAATAAATAATGCTTACATTAGTCTACTCCACATTGACAAATCAAAAATATACTAATTGAGATGCACATGAAAAATCATTAACTTAATTAGAATTTTGTCTGACTACATAAATTCTCGGGTACATCTTTTGATTCACTTGTTAGTCTAATAACTAGGCAAAACATAATTACTCTCATATAAGGGTCATAATACCACACTCTTACCACTCACATTTATTGAAGAGTAACACCTTAATTCCTTAACTAGTTTAAGGCTTAGGGTTTTTTTGTTTTGTTTTTTTTAAGGGTTTAGCATATACTATTTAGGTTTTTATAGGGTTTAGATCTTAGAGTTTTTTTAGCTTCAGGGGTTTTTAGGATTTTTAACGATTAGGGTTGAATAGGTTTTTAAGGGTTTACGGTTTAGGACTTAGGGTTTTTTGTGTTTTTTAGGTTTAGAGTTTAGGAATTTTTAGAATTACGGGTTTAGAGCCTTCCGTTATTTAGGGTTTCAAATATATTATTTAGGGCTTTATTAGGTTTAGAACTTAGTGTTTTTTAGAGGAAGAAGAGAAGGTGTAAAAATATTTTTCTTTGTTAAATATTCCACTTTCATTAGTATTAAGACCAACCCTAATGATTATATTAGTTAAAATAATTTGTTAAAAAATAGTAAATATGAGAACTAAAAGTGGACCAAACCTATAATATAAGGACTAAACAATTATTTAAACATACTCACTTACCATTGAAATTACTACATAATACCCCCAAAAGGGTTAATTGTGACTCCAATAAATTCAAGCTTCTATATAGAAAATTCTTATTTTGTATCTCCTTTTCTGAAATTTCTGGAGGAATAGAAATTCAATGGAAACTAGTTATAATGGTATTATAGATGATGTTCGGGTGGTGCTACTTGATCACGAAATAGAGAATGTTCGTAAAATGGTGGATTTAATGAAATCTTATGACTACAAAGGTGACATCTCTAAAAATATATATTAAACTCAAAACCCTTGATTTTTTATATAAATTAATTTGGTTTGGTTACCTATTCAAGAGAGATTTAATTGATGTTATACTTGTTGTGATTGTAACATCAATTCTTTTTTAGATTTTAGTTTTTCTGTAGTAAATCTTGAATTAATCTTTTCTTTAAGTCATAACACCATTTCTGTAGTTCTTATGTTGTTTTAATTATAAATAAATGTTTTTATGGTTTACAGAAGAAGCAAATTAGATTGTTTAGTCTTTGTTCTTGTTATACGCATGTTATACACTCGATAGCCTTCCTCCATAAAAATGTATATGTTTTTTTCAAGGGGGGGGGGGAGTTGATAATCTCATGTTAACATTTGTCTAGCTCCAATTTCATAAGATGTTCTAGAAGTTCCACAATTCTTGAAACAAAATCTCAGAAATATAGCTTCAACAATTCGAGATCTCTAGATTAGCGCAGATGTAGATCGTACATAAGGCCAAAATTCTTAAAGTGAATCTCAACAAAAGAGTAGCAATAGAAAATATGGGAAAATGCCCCATTTTAAAAATAAAATTCCTAATCAAATAAAAAATGCACTAGAGTTTCCAATTTGAACGCCCAATACTAGCAATATTTTTGCTAGAGGGGAGAGTTCAATTCAAGAGATTCTATCCTTCAAAATTTCAGGTTCAACACCACTATCCCAATATTGAGAATTTATTTAAAACATATTTTTTGTATGAAAAATAATGTTGGTGATGTGCTTCAACAACAACAATATAGACCATTATTAGAAATGTTTGGTTTTGTGGTGTGCTTCAACAACATCAATATAGACAATTATTGGAAATGTTTGGTTCACCAAGACTATAACACTCAATTATAGGAAACATTACTCATAAAGCTGACTCCAAATTTAACACTTGGAATCCTCATATTCAATGTGAGTACAACTTGGAATTCAATTTAGCTCATAAAACAACACGTTCAGATAGCCAAATAATGTTTGATATAGGTAATAGGAATATGACAATTAGTGACTACAATTTGAATGTGAATGCAGGGAATACAAACACATATTTAGGTAGCAAAACGATGTCTTATATTGATGATGAAAATGCGACTAGTGATGCACTAGGAACAATACATGCTACTTTTCAGCAACATATTGCTGAACGAAATATGTTTTATCCGCCCAATATAATCGAGACATATAAGAGTGATATAGAAGTAAGTGATTCAATTGAGAAGGAAAATTGTGATGCATATTGTTATTTCAATCATATCGGTTATTTGTTCAAAAATCTTTTGATCTTCAGATAATAACTTACCCAATTCATATGACAGTGAGTTTGATCGAGTTTATTCTAATGATTAGGTTAGTGCTTTGATATAATTTTATATTATATATATATATATATATATTTATTGTTTGATTGTTGCTATTAGATAAAATCAATATAAATATACAACAAAAGTTGACTACATCAGCTGATGCATATCAGTTGGTTTAACACTAACCTATATTGTTGTTAATTTATATTGATTTTATCTAATACAAATAAATAAACAAAAAAAATATAATATCGAATAACTTGAGTGAAGCACTTACGTGATCATCAGAATAAACTTAATCAAACTCATTGTCATATGAATTTGGTAGTTAGCACGTGAAGGTCCAAGTTTTGGATGAAATAACCTATATTATTGAAATTAAAATATGCATCACATCTATCCTTCTCATTTGAATGTATTTCTTCCATATCAGTCTTATATGTTGTTAAGATATTTCTTGGATATGACTTATTTGGTTGAGCAATTTGTTGTTGTAAATTAGGATTTATTGTTCCAAGTTCATTACTAGTAGCATTTTCAGCATTAATATCAAACATCATTGTTCTACTTGAATCTATGTTTGTATTTCCTGCATTAACATTCAAGTTGTATTCATTAATTGTCATATTTCCAACACCTATATCAAATATTATTTTCTACCTGAATGTGTTGTTCTATGAGCTACATTGAAATCAAAGTTGTACTCACTTTGAATATGATGATTCCAAGTGTTAAATGCTTAGCTAGACTAATGATTAACGTGTCCTTTAATTTGGTCTAGTCGTCTTTGTGAAACAAACGTTTCCAACAATGGTCTATGTTTATGTTGTTAAAGCACACAATCAACATTATTTTACATAGAAAAAATGGGTTATTTAATGAATTCTTAATGTTGGGGTAGTGGGGTTTAACCTGAAATTGTGGAGGATAGAGTTTCTCTTGAATTCAACTCTCTCCTCTAGAAAAATTCATGCTAGTATTGGGAATTGAAAATTGTCACTACCCAAAACGAGTCGTGAGTGGCACCCACACTTAACCTATTAGGTGAGCGAACCAACAAATCTAAACCCCAACATTTACCAATAGTTCAACTATAATTAACAAAAATAATGCGGAAGACCCAAAACTTCTTAATGTAACCAAGTAAATAAGTTTCTAAAGTTTAACACTTATTATCCCCAAAATCTGGAAGTCATCACATCAAGAATATCTATCCTCAATTTACCAAGTCTAAGAGTATTTAAGAAACAGAAATAAGTAAAAAGATGGTCCATGTCCGAAATTCAAAGACATCAAGACGTGAAGGAGAGAATCCAGCACGAGCTAGGAATAATAGCTCACCCCGAACTCTGATGTGGTGAAGACTGGCTAGAGCTGAGGGCGAGCCGAAGTCGATGGTACACTTGCTGCACTCCACAAAATAACAAAGAAGAAAATACAAGTAGGGGTCAGTACAAGGAACACGTACTGAGTAAGTATCATCGGTCAACCCAAAATAGTAACTAATATACAATAAATAATACTATGAACTCAACTATAGCAGTTAACAGGTGATAAACAACAAACAACATGAACAAGTATCAACAACATTAAAGTAAGCTCGTAATAAGTCAATGATATCAAGATCACACATGAGGACTCATGCCTCCAAACCAAACCATTTTGGGAGTTGAATTCTTTGAGTTTGAGTACCTTCCATTAATTCAACATGTTTTTCCTTTATATTATCATGTCGGAACGTGACACTCCGATCCAAGAATACCGTGTCGGAACGTGACACTCCGATCCAAGAATACTGTGTCGGAACGTGACACTCCGATCCAATTATATTATTAATTTATCCTTTATTATCACCGCTTTCAATTCATTGTTATATTATTTTCATCAAGCCTTCTATATTCAAGGCATCACTGCGATAGAGATTGTTAGAGAATATAAATTCTATGGTCTCAGAATTTCAGACCAATTACGAACCACACAACAGAATCACACAGTCAAGTACATAGAGAACCTCACAATATCATTCAAGGCATATCAATCACTATTAAGAGTTTAATATCAAATAGCATAAACCATAACCTACCTCCACCGAAGAACCGAAATCAAGCAAGCTACCTCTCCAATGCCTTTGCCTTCCTCAGTGCCTATGAACCTTTTCAATCTGAAGTCTAAGTCGCTTCCTTTCTTCTTTCGTTCACGCTCTGTCTTTCGTTCTCCTCTTCTGTTCTTTTTTTTTCTTCTATAGATTCTTTTTACCCTAATTATCATATAATCAATTATAAAAATTGATAAAAGTAACCCACTATTTATTTCACTATTATCTTCTTTAACCACCAACTAAATAAATTATTAAAATTACCCCACTAATTTCATAATTATAATTATGAATAGTCCAAAACACCCATTTAAAATTTAGCGGAAGTCCGACCAAGTGTGGGGTTACGCAGCTTGTGACAGTCCGTCGTATCTAAGACGGTCCGTCCTGCAGGTCCGTCATGATGTTCAGAGAAGTAATCCCAGTACCCAGATTCCAAGAGTTGAAGTGTTTTGGAACGAAGACGCTCGACGGACCGTTGTGCCTATGACGGTTCGTCATACTTGCCGTCGAGGGTAGTGAAGAGAGCAGAAGAAGAAATAGCACATGTATGGGACGACGGAGTCCATGACGGTCCGTCGTGACCATGACGATCCGTCGCGTGGTCCGTTGACCCAGTAAGTATTTATCAAAAATATTTCTACTACTCAAACCGAGTAAATGGGTTGTTACAATAGATACCAATTTACCCATCGTTCGTCCTCGAACGATCACAGGAAGAAAAGGGGAGGGCGAGAAAGAGTACCCAAATTTGTAAAAAGATGTGGATATCTTTCTTTCATATCGACCTCACTCTCCCATGTGGACTCTTCAACTGGCCGATCCTTCCACTGAACCTTGATAGATGCATTCTCCTTGGATCTCAACTTGCGGACCTCCCTATCTAGAATAGCAATAGGCTCTTCCTTATAAGACAAATTCTCATTAAGAAGAATTGAATCCCAACGAATAATATAATTTCCATCACCATGGTATTTTTTCAGCATAGACACATGAAATACCGGGTGCACTCCTGACAACCCGGGAGGCAATGCCAATTCATAGGCCACATCCCCCACGCGCTTCAGAACGTCAAATGGACCAATATACCTCGGACTAAGCTTACCAAACTGCATCACACCTTTCATGGGTGAAACCTTCAGCAAGACTTGTTCGCCCTCCATAAAATCCAAGTCCCTAACCTTTCGATCTGCATATTCTTTCTGCCTACTCTGAGCTGCTAGAAGCTTCTCCTGAATGAATTTTACTTTATCTAACGATTCCCTCAAAAGATCGGTACCCCAAGGTCTCACCTCAAATGCATCAAACCAACCAATGGGAGACCAACATCTCCTCCCATACAGTGCCTCAAATGGGGCCATATCAATAATTGAGTGATAGCTATTATTGTATGAAAACTCTGCTAAGGGTAAGAATTTATCCCAATGACCACCAAATTCTATCACACATGCACGAAGCATATCCTCCAACACCTGAATCGTTCGCTCAGACTGACCATCGGTCTGAGGGTGAAATGCAGTACTAAGATGCAGCCTAGTACCTAATTCAGCATGTAATGTTCTCCAAAACTTAGAAGTAAATTGCGTACCTCTATCTGATATGATGGAAAGTGGAACTCCATGCAATCGAACAATTTATGAGATATAGAGCTGGGCTAACTTCTCTGCATTGCAAGTCATCTTGACCAGAATGAAGTGAGCAGACTTAGTTAACCTGTCAACAATTACCCAAATAGAATCAAACTTACCCAATGTCTTTGGAAGACCAACCACGAAATCCATTGCACTTCTTTCCCACTTCCATTCAGGAATGGGCATTCTCTGAAGTGTCCCTCCGGGCCTCTGGTGTTCATACTTTACCTGCTGACAATTCGGGCGTTGGGCAACAAAATCAAAAATGTCACGCTTCATTCTACTCCACCAAAACTGTTGCTTTAGGTCACGATACATCTTGGTTGCACCAGGATGTATAGAATACCTTGAACTATGAGCCTCTGTAAGAATAGTGTGAATCAAATCATCAACAAGAGGCACACATACCCTTCCCTTTATTCTCAAAACGCCTTCCTCATCAATTATTGCCTCTTTAGCCTCTCCTCGCAATACCATATCTCGAATTCGGCTCAGCTTCTCATCAGCAAACTGCTTTCCATTAATCTTGTCAAGAAAAGAAGATCTTGCCTCCACACAGGCCAAAAATCCTCCTTTCTCCAGTACTTCCAGCCTCATAAAGTCATTAGCCAAAGTCTGAACCTCTCTAGCCAATGGGCGTCTAGAAACCTGTAAGTGGGCTATACTACCCATGCTCCCTGCTTTTCTTCTTAAAGCATCTGCCACAACATTAGCTTTTCCTTGGTGATACAAAATAGTAATATCATAGTCCTTCAATAGTTCCATCCACCTCCTCTGCATCAAATTCAAATCTTTCTGAGTAAAGACATACTGTAAACTACGATGATCTGTATAAACTTCACACTTGACCCCATATAGATAATGTCTCCATTGCTTTAATGCGAATACAACTGCAGCCAACTCCAAATCATGGGTCGGATAGTTACGTTCATGCACTTTTAATTGCCTCGAAGCATAAGCAATTACATTCCTCTCCTGCATTAGCACTACACCTAAACCAGAATAAGCTGCATCACAATAAACAATAAAATTCTTAGCTTCCACTGGCAAGGTAAGAATTGGTGCAGTAGTCAACAAGGTCTTGAGTTCCTGGAAGCTTTCTTCACATTCGTCCGACCATACAAATGGAACATTCTGCTTAGTCAAATTTCTCAGCTGGGAAGCAATAGAAGAAAATCCCTTGACAAATCGACGGTAGTAGCTAGCTAAACCAACAAAGCTCCTTACCTCTGAAACATTAGTAGGTCTTACCCAACTCTTCACTGCTTCAATCTTAGAAGGATCCACCATCACTCTATCCTTAGAAACCACGTGCCCCAAGAAGGACATTGAATCTAGCCAAAACTCACACTTGGAGAATTTGGCATAAAGCCTTTTCTCCCTCAACAACTCCAACACAATTCTCAAATGCTCCTAATGTTCTTTCCTGCTCTTTGAGTATATCAGTATATCATCAATAAATACAATAACAAAGAGATCCAGATATGGCTTAAAAATCCCGTTCATCAGGCTCATGAGAGCAGCAGGGGCATTCGTAGGCCCAAAAGACATTACTACGAACTCATAATGCCCATACCTGGTTCGAAAAGCAGTCTTTGGCACATCTGCTGCCCGTATTTTCAATTCATGATAACCGGACCTCAAATCAATTTTAGAGAAGACACAAGCACCTTGTAACTGATCGAACAAATCATCAATGCGAGGAATGGGATATTTGTTTTTAATAGTTACCTTATTCAGCTGCCTTTAGTCTATGCACATTCGAAAACTTCCATCATTCTTCTTCACAAATAAAACAGGAGCACCCCAAGGGGATGCACTCGGTCTGATAAAACCTTTACCTAACAATTCCTGAAGTTGGGCCTTCAACTCCCTTAACTCAGCTGGAGCCATTCTATAAGGGGGAATGGAAATGGGGCGAGTACCCGGCTCCAGATCAATACAAAAATCAATATCCCTATCCGGTGGCATACCAGGAAGGTCTGCAGGAAACACATCCAGAAACTCACGGACTATCAAAACAGACTCAATCGAAGGTACTTTGGAAGTATCATCCCTGAGATGTGCCAAGAAAGCTAAACAACCCTTACTAACCATTCTCTTAGCACGAAGAAAAGAGATAATATGAACTGGAGTGGAAATATATTCACCCTCCCACACTAGCGGATCTGTCCCAGGCTTGGCCAATGTCACAGTTTTAGCATTACAATCTAAGATTGCAAAATTTGGAGAAAGCCAAGTCATACCCAGAATCACATCAAAATCAACAATCTCTAGAATTATCAAATATACATAAGTATTGCTCCCCACAAAAGTCACAAGACAAGACCTATACACCTTCTCAACTATCATAGACTCACCCACAGGAGTAGAGACACGAATAGGCATGTCAAGCAAATCGCAATATCAATCAAGACCAGTAGCAAATGAGGAAGATACATATGAAAATGTGGATCCAGGATAAAATAATACAGAAGCCATGCAATCACAGACCAAAAGATTACCTGTGATAACAGCATCAGATGTCTCTGCTTCAGACCTCCCGGGGAAAGCATAACAATGGGCCATATCACCTCTATGTCCATTGCCCCTACCAAGTTGCGCTGCAGTAGTTCCAACTTGCCCGCCACCCCGACTGATTTGGTGACCACCATTACCTTGGACACCACGTCCTCCACAATGACGGCCACTACCATGACCACATCTATCTCTAACTATTGGGGGTCTGTAACTCTGTTTTGGACAATATTTCCTAATATGTCCAGTCTCTCCACATCCATAACAATTTTTGGTGTCATGCATAGGTCTCTGTGAGAATGACGAAGTTTGGGGATAACCTCCAAACTCAGAAAAGGGCTGACTAGTCTGCGATGGACCCCCAGCTAAAGCCTGGAGTGAAGACTGAATAGGACGGGCTGGGTAACCTCCTGAACTCTGCTCTCTGGAGTAAGAACCACTAAACTCACCTCCCTTACGGAACTTCTTAAATGTCGACGCCATGGTGAAGTCGTCTGGCTTCACCCCCTCTACCTCTATCACAAAATCAACCACTTCCTGAAAGGATTTTGCTGCAGCAGCTACCTGTAAGGCTGGAATCTGCAAATCTGACGTCAATCCTTTCACAAAGCGGCGAATCCTCTCTTGTGGACTGAAGCAAAGCTGAGTAGCATACCTGGATAATGCACGAAATTTGGCCTCATAAGCAGCAACAGACATCCTTCCTTGCTCTAGGCTCAGGAACTCATTTCTCCTCCTATCCCTCAAAGTCCGGGGTATATACTTCTCCATAAATAAGCTAGAGAATGATGCCCAAGTCATAGGTGGTGGCTGTGCTGGTTGACACTCAACATACGACCGCCACAACATTTTAGCATCCCCCTGAAACTGATAGGTCACAAACTCAACACCGAATCGTTCTACTATGTCCATCTTATGTAGCAGCTCATGACAATCAACCAGAAAATCATAGGCATCTTCAGATTCAGCACCCTTGAAGACTGGAGGTTTCAACTTTAAGAATTTACTGAAAAGTTCATGCTGATCACTTGTCATTATAGACCCTGTAGTCAATCGAGGAAATGTGCCTACTTCCAATGATGCATCCATGCGGGGAGCCACAGCAGCTGCATGTTGTACTCCCTGAACCTGAGGTGCTGGTGCTGAAAACACTGGAGGTGTCTTGCCCTGATCAGATAACCCGCTAAGATAAGTAAGAACCTGATTAATCATCTCTGAGGTAAGCTGGGGTGGTAATTCCTCATCTTGAACTTGCTCATTTTCCCCTTCCTCACCCTTTCTTACTACCTCATCAGTCGGTGGAGGAGTCACTGCCCTATTCCTCGCTGGACCAGGTGTTTGTCCTCTACCTCTAGCGGGCGTCCTCCTGCGATCTCTAGCACGGCCTCTTGCCACTGCTCCTCCTCGATTTACAGCCCCAATGGTTGGCTCAGACGCACCCTGTCTTGCCGATGTTGGTGTTGGCACAGTTTTTGCTCTAGTTCTAACCATGTGCGAAATAGAGTGAGGATGTAAGATACCAATTTGTATCACCTAGATAACAATTGGATCCAAGTAATAGCACGAAAGAAAGAAAGAATGGAGTTTTCCTAAAGTCCTACAGCCTCTAGAAGAAAAGTAAAGGCGTCCCCAAACCGTTCCTCAAGACTCTACTAGACTTGTTCTTGTGTGATGAGACCAACGAACCTAACGCTCTGATACCAAGTTTGTCACGACCCAAAACGAGTCGTGAGTGGCACCCACACTTAACCTACTAGGTGAGCGACCCAACAAATCTAAACCCCAACATTTACCAATAGTTCAACTATAATTGACAAAAATAATAGGGAAGACCGAAAACTTATTAATGTAACCAAGTAAATAAGCTTCTAAAGTTTAACACTTATTATCACCAAAATCTAGAAGTCATCACATCAAGAACATCTATCCTCAAATTACCAAGTCTAAGAGTATTTAAGAAACCAAAATAAGTAAAAAGATGGTCCATGTCCGAAATTCAAAGACATCAAGACGTGAA
>NC_028646.1:59819217-59823820 GCF_001406875.1 Solanum pennellii
CGTGTCGGAACGTGACACTCCGATCCAAGAATACTGTGTCGGATCGTGACACTCCGATCCAATTATACTTTTAATTTATCCTTTATTATCACCGCTTTCAATTCATTGTTATATTATTTTCATCAAGCCTTCTTTATTCAAGGCATCACTGCGATAGAGATGGTTAGAGAATATAAATTCTACGGTCTCAGAATTTTAGACCGATTACAAACCACACAACCAAATCACACAATCGCAGAGTCAAGTACATAGAGAACCTCACAATATCATTCAAGGCATATCAATCACTATTAAGAGTTTACTATCAAATAGCATAAACCATAACCTACCTCCACCGAAGAACCGAAATCAAGCAAGCTACCTCTCCAATGCCTTTGCCTTCCTCAGTGCCTATGAACCTTTTCAATATGAAGTCTAAGTCGCTTCCTTTCTTCTTTCGTTCACGCTCTCTCTTTCGTTCTCCTCTTCTGTTCTTTTTGTTTCTTCTACAGATTCTTTTTACCCTAATTATCATATAATCAATTATAAAAATTGATAAAAGTAACCCACTATTTATTTCACTATTATCTACTTTAACCACCAACTAAATAAATTATTAAAATTACCCCACTAATTTCATAATTATAATTATGAATAGTCCAAAACACCCATTTAAATTTAGCGGAAGTCCTACCAAGTGTGGGGTTATCCAGCTTGTGACGGTCCGTCGTATCTATGACGGTCCGTCCTGCAGGTCCGTCATGATGTTCAGAGAAGTAATCCCAGTACCCAGATTCCAAGAGTTGAAGTGTTTTGGAACGAAGACGCTCGACGGACCGTTGTGCCTATGACGGTTCGTCATACTTGCCGTTGAGGGTAGTGAAGAGAGCAGCAGAAGAAATTGCACAAGTATGGGACGACGGAGTCCATGACGGTCCGTCGTGACCATGACGATCCGTCGCGTGGTCCGTCGACCCAGTAAGTATTTATCAAAAATAATTCTACTGCTCAAACCGACTAAATGGGTTGTTACAAAATGGAAACTCTGGTCCTCTTTAAATTTAATTAGGAATATTATTTTGAAGACGTGATATTAATGCTTGTGTAGGGAATAAAGGAAAACGTCTTCTGTAGAACAAAAGAACTACCTTTTGAGGCGTAGGCTTTTGGTCTAGTTGTAAGAGCATATCATGTTATATGTTGGTTAGGACACTTCATAAACATAGACAAAAGCTTGGTATTTAAGTGAAAAATGTTAAAGGGGCGGGCCAATTATCCTTCAAGTTTTAAAATGTGTGCCAACGACCCTCGGGGATTTCATAGTTACCAAAATAAGATAAAGTAAACGAACAACAGTTGTTCTGATATATATTGAGGCACAAAGTTAATTATAGAGTTACTAATCATTATTGGTCAATCTACAGTATAATATGTTTCAAATCTTATCCACCACTAGACAACTAAACATACTGGCAGGAATGAGTATGCTATTTGTTATCACATTGTAATATCTTTGTGTACGCAGAAAACATTTTAACAAGAGAATGCTAAAGATATTCACTAGTTAGCATTGTCATTTTTCTTTGGTCATTCTTATTTTTTGATGAAAGCCATTTAGTCATTAGTGCTACTTTAGGATTGCATTGAAGTTAACTATGAGTGGACTGGGAAATGTCGGAGTTTCCAAGGAACGGGTTTTGTAAGTTACTACAACAAACGAGGGAAGGAGACCATCTGTAAATGTATGCCTTGACTTGGGATCTGTACAAGCACCTTATTCCTATTTCCTGTGTGAATTATATTTTCATGATCATTATTTGCCTTCTCTATTCTTCTTTACTTTGAAAAGCATGTAATGCATAGTCATTCATTCATGGCTTCTTTATATAAAGTAGTATGCAATATGATTTTTATTCTTATGAAGTATAAATAGTGAAAAGTAGCTAAATATTAATTTCATGTTAATAAAAGAAGATGCATTTAAATGATGTTACCTTACCATGTCTGAATACAATAACAATCATGTCTCAACTCAAGCAAGTTGGGGGTGACTAAAGTTGCATATCCAGAAATTTCTTCAAGAGTCTTCAAATTTTAAAGAAGTCAATAAAAAATATTGATGAATGGGTGCACAAAATTTCTTAATCAAACTACACAATATTTAGCTAAACCATAAAAATAGTGTAATAAACCTACAATTTTATAACGAAAAAACTAACATGAGAGTCCACATTGTCTGGTATCTTGTGGCACAAAGTTATTTATACAGTTATTGACCATGATTGGTCAATATACAGTCTAATCTATTTCAAACTTTATCCACCACTAGATTACTAATAATATTGACTGGAATGAGTATGCTATTTGTTATCACAGTGTAATATATTTGTTTTCGTAAAGAAGATGTTTACAAGAGAATAATAAAGATATTCACTGGTCAAGGTTTATCATTTTTCTTTGGTCATTCTTAGTTTTTGATGAAAGACCTTTGGCTGTTATTGCTACTTTAGGATTCGAGGAAGTCGTCTATGGGTGGACTCGGAAATGGCAAATCACATGGCTGTTGAACTCTCCATGTGTAGTAACTTATATGCCTTCTTAGTTTTCTTTGTGAGATGCTTATCTTAACCTCTTCCCGCTTCTATAGAAGTCTTTCTATAATTATTACCCGCAATGACCTATAAAGTCGCTTAATTTAATTATTAATAGTCTGACTTCTCTTTCTTAGGCCACTATTACCATCCTTCTAAGTTCATATCTACGTAACGAGTGGAAAATTGAACTTTTTTTAAGAGTCTTATCTTTGGCTATATATAATCCCTTCGACCAGACTCTTAAGGATAATAAATAATGCTTACAATAGTCTACTCCACATTGACTACTCAAATATACTATCGATATGCACATGAAAAATCATTAACTTAATTCGAATTTTGTTTGACTCCATCAAATCTCGGGTACATCTTATAGGGTTTTTTTGTTTTGTTTTTTAAAGGGTTTAGCATATATTATTTAGGGTTTTATAGTGTTTAGATCGTAGAGTTGTTTTAGCTTCAGGGGGTTTTCAGGTTTTTTATGGATTAGTGTTTCTTAGGTTTTTTAGGGTTTACGTCTTAGGACTTAGGGTTTTTTGTATTTTTAGTTTTAGAGTTTATGAATTTTTAGAATTCAGGGTTTAGAGCCTTCTATTATTTAGGGTTAAGAATATATATGATTTAGGGCTATATTGGGGTTAGAACTTAGTGTTTTTTTAGAACGAGAAGACAAGGTGTAAAAATATATGTCTTTGTTAAATATTCAACTTTCATTCGTATGAAGACCAAAACCTAATGATTATATTAATTAAACATAAATTATGAAAAAATGAATAATATGAGAACTAATCAATTATTTAAACATACCCATTTACCATTGTGATTACTATATAATACCCCCAAATGGGTTAATTGTTACTCCAATAAATTCATGCTTCTACATAGAAAATTAGTATTTTGTATCTCCTTTTTCTGATATTTCGGAAAGAATAGAAATTCAATGGAGATTAGTTATTATGGTGTTATAGATGAAGTTCTGGTTGTTCTAGTAGATCATGAAACAGAGAAAATTGGTATAATGCTTGATTTGTTGAAGTCTTATGACTACAAAGGTGACATGTCTACAAATATATATTCAACTAAAATCCTTGATTTTTTTATGTAATTAAATTCGGTTTGATTACCTTTTCAAAAGAGATTTAATTGATTATGCTTGTTATGATTGTAACATTGATTCCTTTATGGATTCTAGTTTTTCCCTAGTAGTTTTGAATTGATCTTTTCTTTATGTAATAACACTATTTGTATAGTTGTTTATGTTGTTTTAATTATTAATAAATGTTTTTATGTGTTTATAAAAGAAGCAAATTAGATTGTTTTATTTTTTTCTTGTTATAGGCATGGTATACACTCTATTATCTTCCTCCATAAAAATGTATATGATTGTTCGGGGGTGGGGGGAGGGGNGTTAATATTTGTCTATCTCCAATTTCATTCGATGTTCTAGAAGTTCCCATATTTTTATGTTAAAGGGTAATTACTAATAAATAAACATATATATACATTTTATACACTTGAGTTTTCGTAGAATAATGGGTAATTTGTTCTTTTTATAATTGGTCGTGTGGCATAAAATCATAGGATAAGATTAATAATATTCACCGAAAATAATTTTTTGAAGATGTAGATATTTGAATTATATAAATCTATCTGTCACTTTAAAAACAAAATTGGAGAAACAATGAGGGAAGAGAAAGTGTAAGATAAGAAGGGATCTGAATATTATTATCTACCTTGAAAAAACTTTTTGTTTTTATTTATTATATGCAGAAAAAAATAGTGTTGTTTAATTCTTGTTAAAAAACATTTTTCTTCGTATTATATATACATATATATATATATATATATATATACATATATATATATATATATATACGTATATATATATACATATATGTATATATATATACATATATACATATACATATATATATATACGTATATATATACATATATATATATACATATATATATATACATATATATATATACATATATATATATATACATAGATATATATATACATATAT
>NC_028646.1:59823991-59827648 GCF_001406875.1 Solanum pennellii
TATATATATATATATACACTCCCTTTTTTTGTGGGCTCAAAAATACCCCTAACTTTGTCTATATCTATATATATATATCAAACTTGAAAGATAATGATGGTACCACTATTTTATTTTTTCTTCTACTCTACATATATTGATTTAATTATTTATCAAAAATAATATTGTCAATAGTTTTATTAGGTAACCCTATCTAAGATTGAGATCTATTAAAATATTAGTTGATTAATATGTGCTAGTTCTTAACCTAAAGAGTGCAATATAACTGTAAAATTATGAAGGAATTAATTTAGATATGAGAAAAGAACATTTCGTTTCTGACTTTTAAGATGCATTGATGCAGTTATTACAGTCCGTACATCTTCAAAAGCAACCGAAATGCTCTCCAAAGGAGAGAACAAAATCAATGTGTTAATAATCAGTGTTCATTCACCGAATTTAGATTCATTTAAACTCTTGGCTCATGCTGTGATCTTGAATATAGTTTCACTATGTAAGTATATATTCTATTATTCCAAATATGACATCTATTATGAGAACAATTAGTTACGTTATAAATACACTACAAAAATCAGCTAAAAAATTTGCGATTAATATGTAATTAAATTTTTTGAATCTAAAGAATTTGGTACAATTCATTGTTAACTATCATGAGTAGCATTGAATATTTGTTGTTTAGTGACGGTAGTTATTTGTTCTTAATATATTTTTATTTAGTAAATGGTAAGTTATTATTTTGTAACATATCATTTATTGTGTATATGCTTGAAATTAACTATTAAAATAGGGTTTTATAGAATTAAATTATAGTTGTAAACACCTTGAAATAATTATGCAATTATATCCGATGAATACAATGAACTCTTAGCAAAAAAGATTTTGAAAGAAGGAGCATGCTTTTTCCTTCAAAGGCCACTAAGTGAGAAAATTGTGAAAAACATATGACAATTTGTATTGAGAAGAAAAAAAAAGAAGAGATAGAGCGAAAAAGGGATCAGAAGATAAAGATAAGAGGATTGTTAATGATATTGATACAAACAATACGGTGGAGATAATGAAGAATTATTAAAAAACAAATGGTGTACCTAATATTGAGGAGTACAAAAATAATATTCATGAAGTTGAAGACAATATCCTCCTCCACTTGTATTTTCCATTCGATACGATATATTCCTCAACTTCATGAGTATTATTTCTATGTTCCTTAATATTAGACGCACCATTTATTTGTTTAATTAGTTTTTCATCATCTCCACCCATATTATCTGTATCAACATCATTAACAATCATCTTTTCCCATCTTCTGATTCTTTTTCCGCTTTCTCTATCTATTTTTCTCCTCAATACAAATTGCCACAAGTGTTTCACAATTTTCTCGTTTAGTGACCTTTGTCTACAAAAACATACTTATTCTTTCAAAGACCTTTTTGCTACGAGTTCACTGAATTCATCGCATACAACTGCATAATTATTTCATGAAGTTCACAATTAGAATTTAATTGTATTAAATACTATATGAATAGTTAATTTCAAGCATATTCACTATAAAAGGTGTGTTAAAAAGTAATAACGTATAAATTACTAAATAAAATAGACATTAAAAACAAATAACTAGTGTCACTAAACAAGATATATTCGTTGCAACTCATAATTAAAGTGAATTGTACCAACTTCTTTAGCTCTAAAGAATATAATTATATATTAATAGCCAATTTGTTAGTCGATTTTCGTAGTGTTTTTATAAATGTAACTGACTTTTCTAACAATAGATGTCATTAGTGGAATAATAGAATAAATAATTACATAGTGAAATTTTATGCAAAATCACAACTTGAGCCAAGAGTTTAAAAGAATCAAAATTTTATGAATAAGCACTGATTATAATCAAATAAATTTTTTCTCTCAGTTGGAGAGCATTTCAATTGCTTCTGAAGATGTACGAACAACAGTTACCATGATGATTCGTTCATTTCTCAACAAAATACCCCACTTTTATTTTGTTGCCTCACCAATACCCCTAACTTTAACTAATGCCACCAAGCATGCCATGTAATTTTTTTTTCACGTGACAAATAAACATCAATATCTACCATGGAAAATCACTCAATTTAATACCCATTAGCCCGTCTCATTAAAATCCTACCTAACCCTTACTCTAGTTTACAAGTAAATATAAGACCATACTCTGAGTGTTTGTTTGGATCAAAGAGGCGCTGGATGTGTGATGATCCTTGTTACGTGCGTGTGTATCATAATAAGATGCAGACCAACGCACATCAATACATTGAATGTACGAGTATGTATGTTGAAATGTTAAAACAACTTAAGCTTGAAAAAATGTTAGAAGGAACACTTATCTTTGCTCTGCTCAACTCTAGAATAATATAAATCAATACTACTCCAAATAATACTTAGATCATATGGTTTTAAAACAACTTATTTTCTGGTTTGAGGTAATTACTTAAACTTAACTTTACAAACTCTCGTGGAAATCATAGTTTCCTCTTTACTAAAACTAGCCAAAGGCTCTATTGGAAGTCTCAGCTTCCTTTCTTTCTCAAAATGTGAAAACATTTGTAACTCTTAGAGAATACTTAGTTCCCTTATAACTTTTGAGAAATGAACTCAACTCTTTATTCTTTGCTTAATTTTTAAACTTGAGCCTTAAAAAAATTTAAAAAGTTTGTTAAAGACTTGAAAACTTTGAGAACTTACTTTGACTTGGTTCTTAACTTTTAGTCTTGACTCCTAACTTCTTTAACTTTGATCTTAATATTTCTTGAATTAGATTGGGCATTCAAGTTTCATGATCTCATGTTTATTGATAATTTCATGATTTTTAGATGTACCTTAGAGTGTTGGAATAAACCAAGAAACATAGGTACATCACTTAGGAATTAGTACAAAAAGTTAGGGGAATAATGGGGAGAACTGACGTCCCTGGCGCTATTAGAGAACATTCTGTGGCGCTCTGGCTGGCGCGACGCGCCAGAGGCCAAAGCTCAGAAGAACATTTGTGGCTTTCGGGTGGGCAAGGCGCTCCAGCTAGAAAATATCCGACCTTTCTCCTTTATTTTTCAACTCTAAACCCTCTAAACTTCCATAGTTCTTTTCCCAAAAACATAGGACATTACTCACTTCAATACCCAATAGATCTAAGTCAAAAAACAACCCGAATTACAAATGAAATCAAGACTAGACATTCAACAACTCAACCAATAATAATTCGACAATTTTCTTCAAGAACTTGACACACTAACATGTAAACAACTCACCAATCACTGAATTGAAACAAGTTTGATGTGTGGGTGAATGAACCAAACACTAAATGATATCAAATACCTTTATAGGGATCACCCCCAACGAATTTCACTTGTAAAGCTTTTACGTTTTTGGAAAATGCTGGACTTTTGTCCCTTTCTTTCTTCTTTTCTATCTTCTTCAATTAAGAAGGAACATTGTGATTCATATTCTAATTTTAATCATATGGGTTATTTTTCAAAAATCTTGGACCTTCATATGCTAACTTGCTCAATTTATATGACAGTGAGTGTGATCATGTTTATTTTGATGATTAGGTTAGTGCTTCAATCTAATATATATATATATATATATATATATATATATATATATATATATGTATATTGGTATTGCTAA
>NC_028646.1:59828056-59863392 GCF_001406875.1 Solanum pennellii
TATATATATATATATATATATATATATATATATATTGGTATTAGCTAAAACCATTATAAGTTTAAAACAAAAGTTGACTACACCAGCTGATGCATATTAGTTAGTTCAACACTAACCTATATTGCTGTAAATTTATATTTCTTTTAGCTAATACCAACAATTAAACAAAAAATATATATAATATAAAATAACTAGGTTGAAGAACTTACCTGATCAATAGAATAAACTTAATCAAACTCATTGTCATATGAATTGGGTAGGTTAGCACCTGAAGGTCCAAAATTTTTCAAAAAAATAACCCATATTATTGAAATTAGAATATGCAGAACAATTTTCCTTCTCTTTTGAATCTATTTCTTCTATATCACTTTTATATATAGTCAAGATATTTCTTGGATAAGAAATATTTTGTTCACCAATTTGTTGTTGTAAATTTGCATTTATTGTTCCAAGTTCGTTACTAGTAGCTTTTTCAGCATTAATATTATACATCATTGTTCTAATCGAATTTTTGTTTGTATTTCCTGCATTAACATTCACATTGTATTCATTTTTTGTCGTAATTCCAACACCTATATAAAATATTATTTTCTACCTGAATGTGTTATTTTATGAGCTACATTGAGGTCCAAGTTGTACTAACTTTGAATATGATGATTCCAAGTGTTAAATGCTTAGAAAGACTAATGAGTAATGTTTCCTATAATTTGGTCTTGTCGTCTTTGTGAACAAAAAATTTAAAATAATGGCCTATTGTTGATGTTGTTAAAGCACACAATCAACATTATTTTAAATAGACAAAATGGGTTATTTAATGAATTCTCAATTCTTGGGTAGTGGGGTTGAACCTTAAATTTTATGGAGGATAGAGTTTGTCTTGAATTGAACTCTCCCCTTTGTGCAAAACTATTGCTAGTATTGGGAGTTGAAATGGAAACTCTAGTTTTCTTTAAACTTGAGTAGGAATATTATTTTGAAGACGGGGCATTAATGCTTGTCTAGGGACTAAGGAAAATATTTTCTGTTGAACAAAAGAGCTACCTTTTAAGGCTTAGGCGTTGGGTCTAGTAATAAGAGCGTAGTGTCATGTCCCGCCACTAGACCAATAAATTTTGCATCTGGAGTGGCGTAGAAGACTCCAGAATTATTGTGAGGCTTGCGGAGAATTCTAGAACTCCCCAGACAAATCAAAAATGTGTTAGAATTTCCAAGAGTATGTTGAATTCTCTAGAAAGGGGACCAAAGAGTAAATATTTTAGGAACTTGTAAAGTTAATATTAATTGAACTTTAGTCCCTACTAAGTAGTATAAATAGAGGTTCCTCTCATTTTGCAAGGCATCACTTCAAGTTGTAAAGCATTCTTCAGTACAAAAAAAACAGTGTTTAGCAACGGCAACAATCTGTAACTATATGAAGAAAATCTGTCACTTATCACGATTAGCGACAGATTAGCTACGGAATATTGATTGTTTCTATTATGCTCGTTAGTAAGCTCTTAATGACGAAAAATAAGTTCCGTCACAAGTATGGTGACGTCTTTGTAACGAATTACTTCCGTTGCTATATTTTAGAGACGGAATGATTCGTCATTATATTTATATTATTTTGTGGCTAATTTCATAATTCTATGACGAAAAAGGATGTTTCATCTCAATTTTAGCGACGTCATTGTGACGAAACGTTTCCGTCGCCACATGTTAGCGACGGAAAGATTCGTCAATATATTTATGTAGTTTTATTGCTAATTTCATAATTCATTTAGTTATTTTTGATAAATTTACAGAAAAATTTCCGTCGCAAGATATTTTGTAACAACATATTAGTCCTTCAATAATTCGTCGTTAATCTGTCGCCAAAATTATTTTTATAGCAACGACCAAAACGTCGCTAAATTTGTTGCTAAAATTGTTCTTATGCACTGTTGAAATATATTAAATGAAAATTACTAAATACTCAAAAATTAACAAACATTCATATAATATAATACCCATAGACGATTCATACTATATAAATAGAAAACTCCAAAACACCATATTTTTGGTTGAAAATATACAAAGAAAACTATAAAGTACTCTTAAATTAACCAATCTTTATCAAAATATTACTACGCGCAATTTCTAGCTTCCAAAAAGTATGTCATTATTAAAAATTGAAGTTGTGGAGGTATCAACTTGAAATAGAGGTATCAACCTCATCAACATTACTAGCAGGAGGCATGGGCGCCGCAGACGATTGATTGCCGAATGGAGTAATCAATGCTTTAACCTGCTCAACAATAATAGGAACAAGATGACTAGTTAGTGCAGACATCATTTTCTTTACAAACTCTTCCATATTTTTTGTCGATGTTGATTGATAAAATGGATGTGGTAATGATGATGACCCACAAAGTTTCTGCCCATAGTAATTTTTTGCTTTAGATCCAAGACCGTAGATTCTTCTTTTCTTTTCTCCTCCCGTAGCTTGGTAATATGCTTCTTATTGATCAATATCGGTTTCAGACAATGTTTTTTCCTTTAATATTTCTTCATATTTTTACTATTATAAGTAGAGAAAATTAGAAAGCATTAATGATACGGAACAAACCAAATTTTGAAGGAAAATGTAGAAAATACACAAAGTCATGCTCAGTACAGTGTAGAGAGTGGCAGAGACGCTAAGAATAAAGATGTCCAGTTCAGTTAAGTTTGGTACTATTCCATATGATTATTTAAATATACCAGCTACTCTATACAAGGATAAAGTAGTATATGTGAGTGCAGGATGAGGTATCCATTTGAAACAGGGCAAACTGATAGAAATAAAATAGTTCACAAGTTGACTGGAATGGAATTCATAGATGTGTATACCATTTGTCTAGTGTAGCAGTTGTTGCGTCTGTAGTAATAAACAGTGGATAGTCAAGTAATTGCTAACAGCATCCACCCGTAGAGAAGATCATATCAAGATGAGCTATGTCTTATTACAGTAGGTGTCAAGTAGAAGTGCAATAGTTTTAAGAATGAGTTTCTGTTTTTAGCAACATAAAGTTATACCCACACCAGTAAAAGTAGTTCCCTAGAGTATTAGTGTAACAACGCGTAGCCAAAATAGACCAAAAATCAGTTTTTTAAGAAGAATCTGCAGATGCAACCAACGGTGCCATCGATGGTCCGTAAGACAGACAACGGTCCATCCTGCACACCGTAAATGCGATCAGAAACTCTCAAAAATTCAGTCTGGAATTTTTGGATAAGACTTGATCGACGCAAGGACCGACGGTCCGTAGGTCAAACGATGGTTTGTAGTACGAGACCGTCAATCGTGACCATCATTCACCCACTCTCTGACAAGAGCTACGGATTACCAGCATGGTTCGTAGGTGGAAAATTTGCAGACAATTAAGGGGAAATGCAGTTGGGTAAATATCAAATGGTCATAACTCTTAGAATAAAATGTATTAGCTATCCCATGACCTACCCACAGATGGTAATTGAATTATCTTTCCATAGCCACCGATCTTGTGAAAATAAGATCTCCGAGTAAAAAGTTATGACCATTTTAGTAAAGGCTTGTAGAACATGCCCTAAAGGCGGACACAACGACAAGCCATCGGGCATACGACGGACCATCACTCCTGGCCGTTATTTGGCCCGATAGCAACTTTCCCAGGGGTCTTGTTTACCTTTCCTTCTCTGTTTAAACCCTATGTTATGTTGTTTTGACCGTAATTCATCAAATTTTAGTCAGTTTAAGCCTAGAAACATAATTAAAACATATTCAAGTAAAATAACTAAATTAAAACCTAGAAAATTAGAAGCAAGAGAGGATAAAAAGCTCAAGAATCCTACAAGAAAGCAACAAGCTCCAGCGGTTCCAGCCTTGAAACTTAAGTATTTTTCCGTGGGTATCATCACCTGGTATATGGGATTTCACTAGTGGGTTCCTTTCACCCATTGGGTCCCTAGTTTTCAGTCAGATTCTTGATTCTCTTATCATGATTAAACCTTGGGTTTTTAAAACTTTGATAGAACTTCATGATTTAGTTAAATATATGTTCCAAATCAGATTATCATGTTAATACTCAGATTATCGCATGAATTTCAGAACCCTAGCTTTGTATTTCTTTAGTTCTTGAATGACACATGCTAGGTTAGATATTTCAGACTCATCAGATATACATGCCTCAGTTTTAAATGCATAATTACATGATTTATTTTTGCATTCTTAGTTTGCATATTCAGTTTCGATCTATCAAGTATTTATTGAAATTCAGACATACACAGTATATTCTCAGAATTCATTGGTAGTAGCATAATACCGAGTTGTACTAGGGTTTAGCAAACCCGATAGTCCCAGAACTACTACCCAAGAATGTTGTAAGTCTCATATGTGGGAAATCAGTTTAGTGATCACGCCAGCATGCCTTTATACCTTTGGCAGGGTATATTGGGTCCTCTCGATGGGGCATATACATCGGACTCCACATTTAGCTCATTTGGTTTTATTATTGGTTTTTAGTAGCTCCAACAGATCAGTTAGACTCTCTGCATTGACAATTTATCAGTATATTCAGTATTCAGTTTTAGCATGTTATAAATTGGTCATTGCATCCAGTAAGCTCAGAATTCAGTTTATCATTTCAGATTATTATACTTACCATTTTGCTTGTTCAATTATGTTTTAATTCAGCTTTACTCTATCCTAAATGCTTAGTACCTTTCAAGTACTGACGCATACGTGCACTACATCTTCTCGTGATGTTGGTCCAAGTTCTCATCATCCAGATCATGCATAGATTGATTTCCCAATCTCCAGTTCAGTAGATTCAGAGGTGAGTCCTTGTTCTCCGAGGACAATAATCATGAATGTCATTTCAATCTTTAGTCCTTTTGTTTTTGTTTTGCTAGATTTAGCTGAGGGCTTGTCCCATTATTTCTAGTCCAGTTTAGATGCTATTTACAGACATAGTTAGTTTCAACTTAGTAGTGAGTTAATATTTCTTTGTATTGAACTACTCGATTTTTCATATATCTCAGCTATAGAATATGGTTATTCCCCATCTTTTTAGACTAAATTATGATTTAGCTTCCGCATTAGTTTTTTATTCTTTAGTATGCTAATGATCATGCTAGCAGGGTTAGCTTGGGATCACTTATGGTCTTAGGTTCTGTGTCCACATCATAGGAGGAGCTCCGGGCGTGACAAAACTTGGTATAAGAGCACTAGGTTTAAGTGTCCTAGGATGTCTTAAAAGTAAGACTAAGTAGAGTCCTTTTCATGGGTGTGAAGTGCACCACATCTAATGAGAGGGAGGCTATAAAATGTTTTAGGAAAAACATTACTTTCTTGTTACTCTTATCGTGCGTATGGTATGATCTTAGTCCAATCAAACTTGACGTTTTACATTTCACATCATGCCTTCTCGTAGAACTTAGGCATGGAATGCTAATGCATGCAATGCTAACGCTGTTCCTCTAGTACCATATAAGGAAGTTCAAATGCAGAATTGTAGAAAGCCAATTCAGATTTTAGGGTCGGATGTTTGTAAGGACCCACAGAAGTTAATTGATGAGGTCAAGATAATATTTGGTGTGATGTCAGTAACTGGTAGTGATTGGTGAGATTGGCATCCTACAAACTCGAGGATGTGAATCACATATAGTTTACTCAGTCGAAAGACAGCAGACATGACTTTGTCTTTTGTAACTCAGTATAGTAGTCCAATTCAGTGTCAGTTCAAAAACTCTCTCAGAACCCTTCTCAGTCTCTACTTCAGTCGGTGACCTAGTTATAGCTAGATGGGTATACATAAATTGCCCTATCGCAGTCTCTCTGAAAGTCACCTTAGCAGATCTAGTAGACTTCGATGTCATTCTAGGCATGGATTGGTTACACTCATGTTATGCCTCAGTCGATTGTAGAACTAGGATTGTTCGTTTTCAATTTCAAGACGAACCAATCTTAGAATGGAAGGATAGTAGCTTAGAGCCTATGGTCGATTCATTTCTTACCTTAAGGCCAGAAAGATGATATCATAGGGTTATCTCTATGTTATAGTTCGGGTTAAGGATTCTAGCCTTGAAACCCCAACGCTTAAGTCAATTCCAGTAGTCTCTGAATTTCCAGAAGATCTTCCCGGAGTCCCTCCCGAAAGGGAAATCAACTTTGGAAATAATATCTTTCCAGATACCCAGCTTACTTCTATTCCTCCTTTCAGAATGGCTGTAGAAAAGCTTAAGGAATTGAAAGAGAAGTTGAAAGACCTTCTAGATAAGGGATTCATCAGGCCTAGTATTTCACCATGGGGTGCACCAGTATTGTTCGTATAGATAGTTGAACATGGTCACAATCAAGAATAAGTATCCCATCCCCACGATTGATGACTTGTTTGACCAACTTCAGGGTGCTAGTCATTTCTCAAAGATAGACCTCAGATCAGGTTATCATCAGCTTAGAGTCAAAGATAGTGACCTTTCGAAAACAGCCTTCAGAACTCGGTATGGTCATTATGAATTATAAGTTAGGTCGTTTGGAATAACTAATGCTCCTGCAACTTTCATGGATTTGATGAACGGAGTTTTCAATTAGTACTTGGACTTGTTCGTTATCGTCTTTATTGATGATATCTTCATTTACTCTAAAAGTGAGGAAGAACATGCAAGTCATTTGAGAGTAGTTATGTAGACGCTCAAGGATCGCAAGTTATTCGCTATGTTTATTAAATGTGAGTTCTGGTTACAATCCATTGTTTTTCTTGGTCATATTGTATCTAGCGAAGGGATCTTAGTGGATTCGCAGAAGATAGAAGCAGTGAAACAGTGGCCCAGACCTACCTCTGCTACAGATATCAGATGTTTCTTAGGTCTAGTGGGTTATCACAAATGGTTTGTGGAAGGATTTTTATGCTTAGCGTCACCATTGACTAGGTTGACTCAGAAGATGGTCAAATTTTAATGGTTAGATGATTGTGAGAAAAGCTTTGCAGAATTGAAAACTAGATTGACTTCAACTCCTGTCTTGACTCAACCAGAGGGTTCAGATGGTTATGTGATCTATTGTGATGCATCCAGAGTTGGCCTAGGTTGTGTGTTGATGCAGCGAGGTAAGGTAATAGCTTATATATAAAGCCTCATAAGGGGCGATCTGAATGCTGGAATTGTAGTTATTATTGTAGGCAAATTCAATAATAGGAAGGTGATCATCCCAACTACCTTTGAAATCGATCACACAAGCTCTCAACATATCCTCTAAGGTCTTAAAGGTACGATCTTGCAGCCTGTCTGTCTGTGGATGAAATGTTGTACAAAGGTTAACCTGAGTACCAAGACCTTTCTGAAATGACTTCCAAAAATCAGAGGTAAACTGAGGACCTCTATCTGAGATGTTACACAAAGGAACCCCATGCAACTTCACAATTTCATTAATGTAAAGTTTGGCATAGTCCTCCGCTGAATTTGTAGTCTTGACCGCTAAAAAGCGATAAGCTTAGTCATCTTATCAACGATCACCCAAATGGAGTCATGCTATCTGCGAGTACGAGGTAACCCTGTGATGAAATCCATATTGATCACATCCCACTTCCAAGTAGGAATATCGATCACTTGAGTCATACCTCCTGGTTTCTGATGTTCTACCTTGACTTGCACTTACTCACAAAATCAGCTATATCCCTCTTCATGCCATTCCACCAATAGACTTCTCGCAGATCGCAGTACATCTTAGTGGCACTTGGATGAATAGAATATCTAGAGCTATGGGCTTCTGCAAGAATATGTTCTCTCAACTCGCCCACATAAGGAACATACAATCTACGCTGGCAGCGAAGTACACCATCTCCCCCTTGGGAGAAAACCTCCACTCTCTGATTATGGACTGCACCCTTAAGTTCAATCAAGATGGATCACTGTCTTGCTTTTCCTTAACCTCCATTACCACAGAAAATTCTGCCCCATTCTAACTAGTTACACCGCTGTCTGATATTTTCATAAAGTGAACTCCCAAGCGCGCAAGCCTGTGACCATCCTTCACTAACTCCTTCCTTTCTTCCTCAACATGGGCTACACTACCCATAGATAATCTACTAAGAGCACCTGCTACTACATTCTCCTTACCTGGATGGTAATGCACACTGATATAAGAATCCTTAATGAACTCAAGCCATCTCCTCTAGCGAAGATTCAACTCCTTCTGGGTGAAAACATACTGAAGACTCTTATGGTCAGTGAACACATCTACGTGAACACCATACAAGTAGTGTCTCCTGAGCTTGAGTGCAAACACCACTGTTGAAAGTTCAAGGTCATGAGTTGGATAGTTCTTATCATGAACTTTTTGTTGGTTAGAGGCAATATAGTCTATTTTATGAGGATATACCATATGAAATTCCTGAGCGTCAGGTAAGAAGGTTGAGAAACAAAGAAGTCGCATCAATCAAGGTTTTGTGGAGAAGTCAGTCCATAGAGGGAGTTACTTGGTAATCAAAGCAGCCATGAAAGACAAGTATCCTCACCTCTTTCCTTGCGATTCTACTCCATCTTGAGGTAATAGTTCCTCTTAAGTTTCCCAGTAGTTCATGCATAAATTCAGTCTTAGAATCATGTTGCCTGAGTTTGTACTTGCATTTTCTTTCGTATTTGCATGTACTCGAAACTCAATTCAGTCAGAAACTCAATTCTCAGAGTTTAGTAGTGGGGTTTGCAACTCTCTCCCTATATTTCAGCTAGTTTAGTCTTCATTCGAGGAGGAATTTTCCCAAGGTGGAGATAATGTAACACCCAGTAGCCAAAATAGACCAAAAATTAGTTTTTTTCAGAAAAAATTTTCAGGTGCAACCAACGGTGGCATCAACGTTCCATAGGAAAAACGACGGTCCGTCCTGCACAACCGTCAATGAGATCAGAAACTCCCAAAAATTCAGCCGGGAAAAATTGTCTAAGTCTTGTTCAACGGACGGACCGACGATCCATAGGTCAGATGACGGTCCATAGTCCGTAACTGTCAATTGAGACCCCCATTCACCCACACTCTTACAAGAGCTACGGATGACCATCACGGTTCGTAGGTTGACCTACGGTCTTTAGGTTTGACCGGAGGTGGAAACTTTGAAGACAGTTAAGGGGAATCCAGCACAAAATGAATTAGGTGTCCCATGACCTACCCACAGATAGATAATTGAATTATCTTTCCATAGCCACCGACCTTGATAAAAGAAGACCTCCGAGTAAACAGTTATGCCTATTGTAGTAAAAACGAGTCGCACAGGAACTGACAACAGACCCAACGACGGGGCGTCGGGCAGACGACGGACCGTAAGTCGTAACCGTCGTTTGGCCCGACATCAACTTTCCCACGGGTCTTTTTGACCATTCCCACTCTGTTTAAATACTAAGTTACGTCGTTTTGACCCTAAATCATCAACTTTTACTATGTTTAAGCCTAGAAACATAAAGAAAACATATCCAAGTCAAATCATTAAATAAAAACCTAGAAAATTAGAAGCAAGAGAAGAGAAAAAGCTCAAGAACCCTAGTTCAGGAACGCCACAACCTCCAGCAGTTCCAGCCCTGAAACTTAAGTATTTTTCCGTTGATTTCATCACCAGATATATGGTATTTCACTAGTGGGTTCCTTTCACCCATTGGGTCCCTAGTTTTCAGACAAATTTTTGATTCTCTTATCATAATTAAACCTAAGGTTTCTAGAACTTTGATACAACTTCATGATTTAGTTAAATATATTTTCCAAAGCAGATTATCAAGTTACTACTAAGATTATAACATGAATTTCAAAACCCTAGCTTAGTATTTCTTTAGTTCTTTAATTACACATGCTAGGTCAGAAATTTCAGACAATTCAGATACAGAGGCCTTAGTTATAAATGCATAATTACCAGATTAATTGTTGCATTCTCAGTTTGCATGTTCAGTTTTGAGCTATCCAGTATTTATAGAAATTCAGACATAAACAACAAATTAACAGAATTCATTGGGAGTAGCATAATACGGAGTTGGACTAGGGTTTAGCGTACCCAATATTCCCAGAACTACTAGAAAAGTAGTGGTTAAGTCGCCTCTGTGGGAAATAAGTTTAGTGATCACGCCAGCATGCCTTTATACCTTTGGCAGGGTATATTGGGTCCTCTCGATGGGGCGTATACATCGGACTACACATTTAGCTCATGTGCTTTTATTATCGGTTATTAGTATCTCCCTAAGATCATTCACACTCTCTGCATTGACCGTTTATCTGTATATTCAGTATTCTGTTTTAGCATGTTATAAATTGGTCCTTGCATCCAGTTAGCTCAGAATTTAGTTTATCATGTCAGATTATTATACTTGCTATTTTGCTTGTTCAGTTATGTTTTATTTTAGCTTTACTCTATCCTACATGCTCAGTACCTTTCAAGCACTGACGCATATATGCGCTAGATCTTATCGTGATGTAGGTTTAGGTTCTAATCATCAAGATCACGCATTGATTAATTTCCCGATCTCCAGTTCACTAGATTCGGTGGTGAGTCCTCATTATCCGAGGAGAAAAGTCATGAATGTCATTTAGTTTTAGTTTTGCTAGTTTTAGCTGGGTCTTGTCCCAGTATTTCTAGTATAGTTTAGAGGCTATTTTCAGATATAGTTAGTTTCAGCTTAATAGTGAGTTAATATTTCTTTTTTTTGAACTCCTTGGTTTTTCATATATCTCAGCTATAGAATATGGGTATTCCCCTTCTTTTAAGATTAAATTATGATTTATCTTCCGCATCAGTTTATTATTCTTTAATATTCTCATGATCATGCCAACAGGGTTAGGTTTAGATCACTTGTGGTCCTATGTTCCTTGTCCGCGTCTCGGGGGTAGCTCGGGGCGTGACAATTAGCATTATGAAACAATGGTATTCGGACTCTTTCCTACACCTACATGGTCAATAATTATATGTTAATTGGGACTTGTACCACACAAACAATGACAACTAACTATTCAGGGAAATCCCCCTTCCCATCACCCCACCCCAACACGCGCTAAGTTCATCAGTGAGTGACTTTTTGAAGCTACAGTAACAGCAAAATAACACTAGAATCAGACAAAAAAAACATTAAAAATTTCACTAGAAAAGCCTCAAAACAATGGCAGTAGTTTCTCTCTAAAACAATACTAGAATCGCATTAAAAAGTCTCAAAACATCATTAGAACTATGCCAAATAGTAGCAATAAATACACTTTATAACACTAAAAAATGCACCATAAAATGTAGTAGGAAAGAACCGAAACACCTCCAAGTTTTAGACTTACATGGACATCTCGAGAACGCTCACCAACAATTGTTTTTCCATCATGTCTATGTGTATGAACATGAAGATGTAACTCACTTGGGGTGGGATCTCGGCCTTTTTCAATAGCCTATACAAAAGAAATCACGTTATATATATCATATAAGAGAAGATGTTAGCTATAGAGTTTGTAGAATATATACATATATACTCACAAGTTTCTTGCGATGTTCTCCGATAGAAATAGACCCACTAGTGTGAGTCCCAATGGCAATTTCACGACCGCTACGACGATTTTGCTAATTAATTTATGATTTCCTAATAGACTCTGCACTTCCCCGAAGCTCCATCCATCTTTAGAACACATCTTCTTGTACGTAACCTGGACCAACTCCTCCTTTTTTTATTTTAGAAATATAATTCCTATAATTTAATGTTTCCTTAACCATCCAGTGTGTTTTGACTTTGTTTTCACTAAAGGAAACATCCTAGGAGAACTTTTTTTGATATAAGTTTTGAAAGTAGTAGATGAATGTCCTATCTATGTATGTGAATACACTTGCTAAAATCACTTATGATAAAAAATGATACCTTAAGTTCTCAAAAATAACAATTTCTTATATCATTTGAAACACCTTTCCAATTGATTCAATTGAGATCAACCACTTTTTTGAAGACTTGGATATGAAACTAGAGCATTTTTGAGAAGGTTCCAGTCTGTATAAATTAGAAGAGGTTATTAGGAGGGCTACCATAAATCAGAATTCAAAGACAGCAAGTGTCATCAACATAACAAGTGGGAACAAAATTAGAAGAATAGACTAACTCTGAAGAAGTTAGAAAGACAAGGGTCCTTGGATGGCTACTATTTGATTCACTTTCAGCAACTGTATTTGTATTACCTGTTGGAATATTGCTACGGGTAGAAAAACCTTGACCTATTAGGTTACTGTCATTTCATGTAGCTGGAGGTGTCTCGGAGATGGTTGGGCTAGTACTTTGAGTTAACGTTTCAATATTGATTGGGGTACCACCTTGTTGAGGAGAAATTGTAGTGGGCTTGGGAATAGTTTGCATGTTTACACGAATAGCAGAATTATTCTTATCTGAGGATTTTCCACGACCTCTGCCTCCAACCATATGTATAAACGAAAAAACATTGTTGTTAGGTTATGAGATTACATGGAACACTAATGCTGAAATATGAAAATTGTCTTTGTAATTAAGAGCTTGTTGATGAATTAAAAAAATTAGTACTTAGAGATACAAGAGTAACAATAGTAACTATCTAAAACAAAAGTAACAATAGTGAAGGGATCATGAACTTATATCAGAAGTTTTACATTAAGAATGTGCTTCTGATAAGGCTCCTAAACATTATTGTGGGTAGAAAGACCCTAACCTGTTCGGTTACTCTCATTTGGTGTAACTGGAGGTGTCTTTGAGATGATTGGGCTAATACTTTGAGTTGACGTTACAATATTTGTCGGGGTACCACCTTTTTGAGGAGAAAATCTAGTGGGCTTGGGAATATTTGACATGCTTACACGAACAGCAGGATTACTCCTACCTGAGGATTTTCCACGAACTGTGCCTCCAGCCATATCTATAGACAAATATAACTATGTTGTTAGATAATTTGGAACAAAGATAAAATATGAAAACTGTCTCTGTACGAAATGATCATTGTCAACTAATATACTTGACACAATCACAATCAAGTAATGTCATTCAATTCAAAGAAATGATCAAAATTTACATAACAATAAGTCTCCCAAAGAAAAAATTAGGGATTGAAATAAAAAATTAAGCACATGTAGTTCAAAGACCAAGAGCTATTTCTTTTTAAATCCTAAACTTAAAAGCAAAAACTACAAATATTATCCTCGATTGAAAATCAGAAACAAACAAAATATAATGAAAATACAATAGCAAATGATCAAGCACTAGTCACTGTCTTCTTCAAACTCTTCCGTTTCCTCTTCCTCTTCCTCATCCTCATCGTCATACTCATCCTCATCCTCATCCTCATTAGTTTCATACTCTTCTTCTGTGGATATTATGTGGATTTCATGATTCTCATGCAAAAGTCCATCATCAATGGGTTCATCCATTTCAATTAAATCTATATTTGGATCATTTAAGACTAGAAGCTCATCAAAGGAAACTATCATATCTATCTCATGGACTTCAACTTCTTCAACTTGAAATGGAACATTTTCTTTTGAAACTATTGCCACTTCCTCATTAGGCACTTCAATAAAATTTTGAGGTTTGACCTTCAGCACAGCTACCCAATCATTATTGTCCATTTTCTTGCTAGGATAAGGTACATAACACACTTGTTTTTCTTGCATTACAATAATAAAAAGTTCATATTTTTTATATCGATTAAGATGGTTAATATCAACCAATTTGTATTGATTGTGCCTTTTAACACCAACATCCCTAGTTGGGTCAAACCATTCACATTTGAATAATACAGTTGCATTAAAGGTGATTCACGGTATTCCACTCGTAATATATCTTTTATTTGTCCATAGTACTCACCAAACATTGGATCGAGATACAAACTCCACTATTCATTGTTGATCTTGTGCTACCATGACATTCTGTGTGAAATTTGTATCCACTCACAAAATACAAAAAATAACATGTAGCGTCTATCAATGGTCCACGAGAAAGACTACGCAAGAATTCATTCTCAATGGGATTACATTGGACCTATTTTAAAAAAAAATGTAAGACATAGTATATTTTAAAACTATATTTAAGCATGTTACAGTATAAAAGATAATTTCACAATACTCACAAATTCCTTGAACCATAGAGAGAAATTTTCTTCAATACTCTCGTCTATTTGACCCTGAGATAGATTCGGAAATTCTTCTTGTAAACGTTTCTTGAACATACTTCATTACAAAAAAATAAATTCAGTTGAAAAGTCGTGATTCAAGGATATTTTTCTATTATTACGAAAATAAAATTAACTTTCGTTACCTCACAAACGGCTCAATCTCCTCACAATTTAGTAAGATATAAGTTTGGGCAGCCTTTATTTCTTCGAGGGATAAACCCCTTTTTTTTTTTGCTTCTCCCCATAGTCGACCTGGATGGGAGAATATTGATAAATTTCTTTCAATATCTTCTGTATACCCACCATCATCATTATGGTCCACGCTATAATTACGCGTCATGACATGAGGTTCAAAATAATGAGAAAACAGTTATGTTGACTCTATTGTCAAGAATGCTTCACAAATGGAACCCTCAACACTAGATTTATTTCCAATCATCCTTCTATGAAGTCTGAGATCCCTAAATTATAACATGTATGGACCATTACATTAGAAGATAAAAATATATCGCATACTAGTCACTAATATTACATAAAGGTTTACATTTACCTTTCAAAAGGCATATCCAGCGATATTGTATAGGTCCAGCTATCCTTGCTTCATATGGAAGGTGTACAAGAAGATTTTCCATTGAGTCAAAGTATTCGGGAGGAAATATACATTCTAAGTTGCACAAGATTTCTGAGATGTCTCTCTCAAATCTCTCCATTTCATCACCTTGTAGAGTTGTAGAAGTAAGATATTTGAAAAATAAGCTTAATTCTGTAAGTTCTTGCCACACATTACTGGGAAGTAGTTCGCGAAAGGCAATAGGCAATACTCGTTCCATGAACACGTGACAATCATGACTTTTCATGCCACATATCCTTTTCGAATTTTTACCTGGACATTTACCCAAATTGGAAACATATCCATCTGGAAACTTTAAGCCTTTCATCCAACTGAACAAGATAGCTCTTGCTTCCTTGTGTATCTTATATATAGCTTTGGGATATTTTCAATTACTATCCTTTGCCAATTGAGGTCGATTATAAAAATTTACTGTATGTTGACGTGATTGTGGATTGTCTTTGGTTTTGTCATCAAAACTAAGAACGGTGTTAAACACATTATAAAAGACATTTTTTTCAATATGCATGACATCAAGATTATCTCCAATCATGTTAGAACTCCAATAAGGCAAATCCCAAAGATGCTTCTCTTTTTCCATTCGCAAGATATACATACTCTTCGATTGACTTGTTCTGCATCTAACTACGTTACTTTTCTTATGTGCAAATCACAAATTTGATTCAATATTTCCTCTCTTGTTCTGTAGGGTGGAGGTGATCTTTGGAAAGTCTTGTCTTTAAGAAAGTTCTTACGATCTCTTCTAAATGGGTGATGTTGGCCAAGAAACATCCGATGACAGTCCAACCAAGATGTTTTTCTACCATGGGTCAATCTAAAAGATTTTGTTTCCTCCATACAATAGGGACATGCAAACTTACTTGCAGTACTCCATCCTGATAACATAGAATATGCTGGAAAGTCACTGATTGTCCACATCAAAGCTGCCCTTAGTTTAAAGTTTTTCTTTTTTGAGATGTCAAATGTTTGCACGCCTGTCTCCCACAACGAAGTCCATTTATTTATTAGAGGCTGCAAAAAAACATCAATTTTATGTTTGGGATGGTTTGGCCCCGGAACAATGATTGTTAGGAACATATAAGCCTCTTTGATACACATTCCTGGAGGTAAATTATAAGGTGTGACAATCACTGGCCACGAAGAGTATCTGCTCCCAGACTGACTAAATGGTTGGGAATGATCAGTACATAATCCCAACCTTACATTTCTTGGTTCATGAGCAAAAAAAGGATTAGTGTCATTGAAGTTCTTCAAAGCCACAGAGTCTGATGGATGACGCATTACACCATCCTCTTTTGTATGCTCATGATGCCATCTCATGTCGGCAACTGTATCATGAGATGCATACAATCTTTGCAATCTAGGAATCAAAGGAAAATAATACATTTTCTTGTAACGGGTCAATTTCCTCTTACGAGAGCCAACACGACACTTGTATCTGTCATGTCCACAAAATTTACAAGATGTAAGGTGTTCATCATCACCCCAGTACAACATACATCCTGATTCACCACAATCAATCATTTCAATAAGCAAACCCAAGCTATGCACTAGCTTATTGGTCTGGTAGTAATTATCAAGAACTATGTTATCTTCACGTAAAGACTCTTTCAACAATTGCATCAATTGGTTATAACCTCTCTGTGACATTATTCTCCATTTTAATATTTAACATTCGAGAGACAACAACAAGTTGAGAGAGGGAAGAACCGGGATATTATTTTCCATTAGCTGCTTGTGGAAAATCATATAATTTTTGGGACTCGGGATTAGGATCTTCCTCCATTGAAGGTTCACAAGGATGAGGTGACTCATGTTTAGTATTTCCAAAAGATTTCCAACTTGAACCTTGGGAAAGTTAGGACCATCTGCATCTAAAATTATTTGACAGTATGGATTATCATATCCTAATTCAAGTATAGCACCTCCATTCAAATATTGATGACAAGAAATCTCACCAATCATTTTTTTCTCTCCTTGATGTTTCTAAATAAAATAGTTATCAACAAATCCATATTTGTAAAGGTGATTCTTAATCATTTCAACATCCGTGAACCTAAAGTTGTGACATTTATTACATGGACATCTAACTTTATTGCGGCTCATGCGATTCCGTTGCAAACATGCAAATTGGATAAATTTATCCACTCCAACTACAAAACTAGAATTTATAGACCCTCGACCATCCAACCTATCATACATCCAACCACGCTCTAGATAATTCATGTTCCTAATAAAGTTTAAATTTAAAAAATAATAAAAAATAATTAACAAGAACAAATGTGGAGCATAAGGTAGTCTTATTCATATTCATCAAATTATAACAAAACATGCATTTAGGCAAAACAAAAACAATTTCTATTCACTAGGCAGACTTAGTCCCACAAAATTGATGACAAACAAAAGGTATTGAAGCATTACAGTTGAAAAGAAAGCATCATTAATAGTAGCAAAACTGAATGTAAAACATAGGTTTAAAGACAATGAAAAAGAAGAACCGAGATTCTACGACGTACCGAAGAGTAGTCACCAAAAATAGATTCAAACTAAAAGGAACAAATAAGCGTCAATACTAAATACTAAATGATAAACACCAACTTTCACATTAAAAAAGAGAAATTACCAAAGGTAGAAGCTCACCTTTCTCCTGAGGATGAAGGAGACAGGAGCAATTTTACCGTGAACCTGAGACGGGAGCAATCGAAAGGAGAGGGAGACCAGAGAAATCAAAAGGAGAAGGAGACGGGAGAAATCGAATTCTTACCTCTTACTCAGCTGCTGCGTTTCTCTTGGGACGTTTCACAGAGATAAAACCCTATTTTTTAGGGATTGTAATTTTTAGTTTCATTTTGTGCTTTAAATGAATGATGAGTTTGTAAAATTATTGCAACGAGCTTAGCGAAGGATTCTGATATCCGTCGCTATAAATAAATATAATTATTTGCATAAATTTTTAGAGACAGAAATTTCCGTCAATACGTAATTTAAATTCCATTAAAATATATTTTACATTCTAGCAACCCTTGTCCATCACTACTTTCGTCGGAATATATTATTATATTTGTAACACTTACTTTGTTGCAAAATATATAGCGAAATTTAAGGTGCCAAAGTTTCCCTCTATTATTCGCGACAAAAAACATATTCTGTCGCCAATTCATTGCTATTTTTTAATTCACAAAAATATTTGGAATTTTTGCAATGAAATGACATCTTCGTTGAAAATCGTAGTTATATAACGACGGAATTGATTACGTTGCTAATATCCGTCGCTAAACACTATTTTTTTTAAAGTGCTCTAAAGTTGTAACACCCGAGAAGATTTTTCGAACTAAGACTTGAATAGTTTATCGCAGAGAGTGAGGTTTTACCTAGGAATTAAAATTTTCATAATTATTAAGGTCAAATCACTAGATTTAGAACCTTCAGTTAGGAAAAGAAAATTGGAAATAGCAAAATCTGACAATTTGCAAGAGAAGGTAAGTGTGAGTTTTGCGTCAACTCAAATGACCATAACTCCCAGTACAAGATGAGTTAGGTGTGCTACTAGATACCATTGGAAAGATCTTTTTGCATTATATTTTCAACGCCACAAAGTTTTCTAAATTTCGAGTTTGGATGAGTGAGATGTGACCCTTCTTAGTTAGACTGTCCAGTTAAGAAAATTTAGCCAAAAATAGTTAGCGATATTTTGGTCCTTTCCTTACCCAATCAGATTTAAATCGTTTTTAGTTATTTTAGGGTCAGAATCCGATTAGGTTCAGTTTCATAATCAAAAAATGCTCTTCGAGTTTTAGTTGAAATTTCAAGAAGAGGCAAGACGAGATTCTGTATTTCAAAGATTGGATTTCATATTCGAATAAACCTAGTAACCATAAGAAAGTGGGCTTTTTAGTTATGGGCCTAGCAAAAGAAAAATTTGTATAGGATTCTATAGGATCTCCCCCCCCCCCGAAAAGAAGAAAAAAGAGGACAGTTCGTCAAGATTCTTGCGTCTTGTTGTGGAATTTCGCCATGGTTCTAATCCCTTAGAGGTATGTAAGCTTCCATAGTGTTCGGTTTGTTCACCCACACGCCAAACATGTTATTTTTAGTGTAATTTCACTCTCAAAAAGTTGAAGGATTCAAGTTCTTGTTAGGTCTTCTTGAGGTTCATTGTAGATCATGTCGTGTGTATTTTGATGATTTCATGAGATGAAAGTGACTGTTTGAATGTTTTTTTTAAGTTTATTAGTTTTTACTTAGGATGGGTAATTTAATATAAGCAAGACTTGAGAAAAGAAATCGATTAAAAGTGATTTAGAGTCAGAAAACGAGAGGCCAAATTTGTTAAAACGTTGCCTGAAGAGGGCCTGGCATGGCGCGCCCCAGATACGCCCAGAAAACTGGGGTGGCACGCCTCCAGTGCGCCCAAATGTACTCTCTGATGTTAGGGGCTGGCTCCCCACTCCCGGAACACGCCACGTTGCCTGCCCCACTCCTTTTGCGTCGGTAGTCCCGTTTGAGCTCATTTAAAGTGTATCTTCACTCTTTTTGAGAGAGTCCCTTCGAGTCGTTTTGTGGAGTCTTCTGCAATTTCTAATAACTTCTTTCAAGACTCAAGTAAGTGAGAATGAATTGAGGATAATGTATTTATAAGTCTACAGTATCATCTAAATCCTCCATGTCATGATCCAAAACTCTTGAATTCATAATCCACATTCAAGAAAGAGAGTTAAGAGTAGAGTTCAAAAAAAGTCTCTAAGTTAAATTGTGAATTATTTGAGATCCATCATTGATTTGAAGTATTTTTTTGAGGAATTGAAGAATAGGATGAGAGATTAATATACATGATTTTCATCTAGTTACTTAGACCGTTGAGTGGAGTTGTTCATGCCTATAACTTCCACATGAATTCCATAAATCGAGTATCATTGAGACGAGTAGTATCTCAGACTTCTAAGTCTTGAGTATTGAGTTCTTTATTCCTATATTGAGTTAAGAAGTACCTCTTCATTCTCGAGTTGAATAATCATGATCATAATTCCTCATGAACTCTCCAAGTTGAAAATCATGAAATCATCCATATGAGATCCTTAACCTTGAACCCATACTTCAATTCAAGGAAGGTTAAGAGTCAAGTCTATAAGTTAAGAGCAATTCAAGGAAGTAAAGTTTATAAAGTTTTCTAAAGTCTTTCACAAAACTTTTGACTTTGTTTTAAAGACTTAATGTTCAAGTCAAGAAAGAGTAAAGAGTTTAATCAAATTCACAAAAGCTATAAGGAAACTAAGTATTTCCTAAGAGTTTAAGTTTCAAGTGTAGTAAAGAGCAAGAGTTGAGTTCATTTCTTAAAAACTATAAGGGTACTAAGTATTCCATAAGAGTTTATAAATGTTTTGAAATTTAAGTTTAAAGGGAAATAAGAAGTTCCGAAAGAGTTTTGAAATAACGAGGGAAAAAATGATTCTAAGAGGAGCTTCTTAAAGTTAAAGGGTTCAGCAAATTATCTCAAAACAAAGAAAAGAATGTTTCAATTAAAAAATGAGCTAAAGTAAGTTTTGGAAGTAGTATTGAGCATCGATGTGGGGATGAGAGTTCATATTAACTAAACTCACCATGTAAACTATGTAGCCGCCATGGGAATTGGTGGGTCATACTTTTTAGATGATCACGTAAGGTGAGGTAGTGGATCCACTAGGTTGAGTAAGGTCCTATAACGATAGCAAGGTGTACGATGGTCCTCTTGCAAGGTTAGGTAATACGTTGTACCATTACTTATGCTCATAGTGATGGTTGTTAGTTAGGGAAACTCCCACAGTATTAGTTACATGGTTCCTCAAAAGGTTCTTCTTAGTATGAATGTGGATATGAGACTTCATTCATGCATTGCACAAGTAGACTTTGAGAGGGAGCATGATATGTATTTATGATAATAATATCTTTTGCTAAGATCATATTTTGAAACAACTTTTCTTTGTATTGCACTGGTTTTAAACTATTTTATATTGAAAAGAGTCCAGCTAAGTATCATGAGTTGAGTATTTTGACTTGAGTATCATTAGTCGAGTATCATATCATTGAGTTCAGTATTTAATGTCAGAGTTGAGTATGTTATTATGGAGGATTCATTGGGTTTCAAGTTTGAGAAGAGGTAAGTATGTTCGAATCTTTTATCCAAGTATCAAGATTATGTTATACTTTAGAATTCCCCTTACATGCTCGTACATTCCACGTACTAAGCCAATTAGCTTGCATCTTCTCATGATATACACAATGGTATTCAGGATCATCAAAAGGAGCTTGTTGATATATCCCAAAGTTCGAGTTAGCTATGGTGATCCTCCTTGCTTCTAGAGGATTTCATTTACTTTTCAGTTTAGTTAGGATGTCGTGGGTCTATCCTAACTTCCACCTTTGTCAGTTAGAGGTTTCATAGATAGTCAGTTTAGTTAAGGAGTCTGTATTTTGCATTTATTTTATTAAATGTTCTAAAGATTAATGTTGCCTATTTTATGGCTAGTTGAATATATAATTTTTTTCAAGTTGTTCCTTTGAGTTTACCGAATCTTGTTTCACTTTTCTAGTTTTGTATGCTTAAGTGAGTCTTCAGCTTGTAGTCAGCCAGGATGAGGGTTCGCTTGGGGACGAGCAATGGTCTTCAAGTGCTGGCCACATCCAGGGTGTAGGGTCGGGTCATGAAAAACATGGTATCAGAGCAAAGGTTTATGTATCCTAGGGAGTCTATGAAGCCGTGTCAAGTAAGATCTTGTTTATGATTGTGAGGGCCTGACTTATATAAACGAGGGACTACAGACATTTAAGGAAAGTTTCCCTTCTTTCATACTCTTAATCGTGTGAAACAACTATGTCATATAGATCTATTTTCACTCGTGCGTTCTCCTAATCATTCCACTACCCATCATACTAGAGGTAGTTGAAAAGTGACGTTCTAAAATCCTTATGGATGACTCGTTCTAAGTAAGAATTTTGAGGAAGTTATGAGACTCCTAAGGGGCTTGAGAGAATCCCAAGAATAAGTTAAATATTAAGTTTTATAGGAATTCACCCATATTCACATGAATCGTGCGTTTGAACTAAAAACGTGTAGTACTCTTTTTCATAAATCTTGTTTCAGCTGAGATCTTTATGAGAGAGAGTATGTTTAGAGCTTGGGTATGATTTACACCCGAATGAGCAGCAGTTATGAGATCATGAGCAGTACTAGTAAGAGAGCCATAGTTAGAGGAAAGTATGCAGAGGTATAGAGATCTATGAAACGGAGATGGTGTTTTAGCAAACTAGGTTGGTATAGTCATGCACCTAATAAAATATTAATGAAAAGTTTCCCTTGTGGTAGACTAAGAACTGATGAGTTGTGAAGAGCTCAAATAAGAGGTAGATTAAGTGTTTCAAGTTATTATGAATTAGAGTATACCATCACTAAAAAATGGGTTACGACAATATGTCTAAAAGAGCCAGAGTATTCATAATGTAATAGGTTAATTTAGGCTTATGCATTTTGAAAGTAGAACCTCATGGTATTCAGAAAATGATAAAGTTACTGGGAGATAAGGCACATTAAGTGAGTAGGTAGCACTTAAGTTGTGAAGTGGAATGTGATGGTAGTTAGAGTATGCACACTTAGAGGTGGTAAGGATTGACTAATTATCATGATGTCTTAATGGGAAAGTGTTTCCAAATTTCCATAGTAGTAATGAAGTATAGTATAGTAGAGAAATCATATTGATATTCGGGTTTAGTAATAAACATTAAGCTTGAATTTGGATGAGTTTCATGATCAAAAGAATGACAACATGAGGGTAATGAGGTCAGTCTGGTATTTATGTGAAAAATGTAAGGGGCGGGCCAATTATCCGTGCAGTTTCAAACTGTGTTGCATTGCCCTCGGGGATTTCCTGGTTATAAAGATTAAAAAAAGAAAAAGATCAACATTTATTCTAATATCTTGTGGCACAAACTTATTTATAGAGTTACTAATCATGATTGGTCAATATACAGTCTTATTTGTTTCAATTCTTATCCACCACTAGACTACTAAAAATATTGGCAGGAATGAGTATGCTATTTGTCATCATAGTTTAATATCTTTGTCTACGCAAAGTAGATGTTAACAAGAGAATGCCAAAGATATTCACTAGTCTAGCATTATCATTTTTCTTTGATCATTCTTATTTTTTTATGAAAGATCATTGGTCATTCCTGCTACATTAGGATTGCAAGGAAGTTGTCTATGAGTGGACTGGGTAATGTCGGAGTTGCCAAGGAATGGGATTTGCAAGTTACTGCAAGAAACGAAGGAAGGTGACCATCTGCAAATGCATACCTTGCTTTGGAATCGGTACAAGCACCTTATTCTTATTTCCTGTGTGCATTATGTTTTCATGATCATTATTTTCCTTCTTTGTTCTTCTTTATTTTGAAAAGTATAGAATGCATACTTATTCATTGAAGGCTTCTTTGTATACAGTAGTATGCAGTAAGCTTTATATTCTTATGTAGTATAAATTGTTAAAAGTAGCTAAATATTAATTTCATGTCTATAAAAGCAGATGTATTGAAATGATGTTACCTTACCATGTCTGAATACAATAACAACCATGTCTCAATTCCAAGCAAGTTGGGGGTCACTACAGTTGCATATCCAGAAATTTCTTCAAGAGTCTTCAAATTTTATAAAAGTCAATAAAAAATGTTGATGATTGGGTGCCCAAAATTTCTTAATTAAACTACAGAGTATTTAGATAAACCATAAAAATACTGTAACAAACCTACAATTTATAAAGAAAAAACTAACATGAGAGATCAACAATTTGTCTGGTATCTTGTGGCACATAGTTATTCATACAGTTACTTACCATGATTGGTCAATATAAAGTCTAATCAGTTTTAAATTTTATCCACCACTAGACTACTAATAATATACTCAGGAATGAGCATGCTATTTGTTATCCAGTGTAATATCTTTGTCTACGTAAAGAAGATGTTCACAAGAGAACACTAAAGATATTCACTGGTCAAGGTTTGTCATTTATCTTTGGTTATTCTTATTTTTTAATGAAAGCCCTTTGGTCATTATTACTACTTTAGGATTGCAAGGAAGTCGTCTGTGGGTGGACTGGGAAATGGCTAATCGCATGGCTACTGAATCCTCCATGTGTAATAATAACTAATATCCCTTCTTAGTTTTCTTGGTGAAATGCTTATCTTAACCTCTTCCCGCTTCTATAGAAGCCTTTGTATAATTGTTACCCACATTGACCTATAAAGTCGCTTAATCTAATTGTTAATAGTCTGATTTCTCTTTCTTATCCCACTATTACCATCCTTCTATGTTCATATCTATTTAACGGGTGAAAACATGAACATTATATGAGAGGCTTATCTTTGGCTATATATGTTCCCTTCGACCAGAATCTTAAGGGTAATAAATAATGTTTATATTAGTCTACTCCACATTGACAACTCAAATATACTATCAAGATGCACATGAAAAATCATTAATTTAATTAAAATTTTGTATGACTACATAAAATCTCGAATACATCTTTTAATGCACTTTTTAGTATAATAACTAAGACCTTTATTACTCTCATATAAGAGTCCTAATACAACACTCTTACTACTCACATTTATCGCAAAGTAACACCTTAATTCCTTAACTAGTTTAAGGCTTAGGGTGTTTTTTTTTGTTTCCTTTTAGGGTTTAGCATATACGATTTAGGGTTTTATAGGATTTAGAGATTAGAGTTTTTTAGCTTCAAGTGTTTTTAGGATTTTTAAGGATTAGTGTTTCTTAGTTTTTTTAGGGTTTACGGTTTAGGACTTAGTGTTTTTTTGTTTTTAGATTTAGAGTTTAGGGATTTTTAGAATTCATGGTTTAGAGCCTTCTATTATTTTGGGTTTAGCATATATAATATAGGTCTTTATTGGGTTTAGAACTTAGAGTTTTTTAGAACAAGAAGACAAGGTGTAAAAATATGTCTTTTTTAAATATTCAACTTTCATTAGTATGAAGACCAAGACCTATTGATTATATTAATTAATCATAAATTATGAAAGAAGGAATAATATGAGAACTAAAAGTGGACCAAATCTATAATATAAGGACTAAACAATTATTTAAACATACTCACTTACCATTTTGATTACTATATAATACCCCAAAAAGGGTTAATTGTGACTCCAATAAATTCAATCTTCTATATTGAAAATTAGTACCTTTATCTCATTTTCTGAAATTTATGAAGGGATAAAAAGTCAATGGAAATGTGAAGGTATTATTGATGATGTTCGGGTGGTGGTAGTTGATCACGAAACAAAGAATGTTGGTAAAATGGTGGATCTATTGAAGTCTTATGACTACAAAGGTGACATCTCTAAAAATATATATTCAACTCAAAACCTTTGATTCTTTTATATGAATATATTAAGTTTGATTACCTTTTGAAAAGGGATTTAATATATATTATGCCTGTTGTGATTGTAACATCGATTCCTTTTTGTATTTTAGTTTTTCTCTAGTAAATCATGAATTCATCTTTTCTTTATGTCATAAAACCATTTGTATAGTTTTTTTATAGTGTTTTAAGTATAAATAAATGTTTTTAGTATTTATAGAAGAAGCAAATCAGATTTTTTAGTATTTGTTCTTGCTAAAGGCATAGAAGAAGCAAATTACATTGTTTAGTCTTTGTTCTTGTTAAAGGCATGTTATACACTCGATAGCCTTCCTCCATGAATATGTATATGGTTGTTCGGGGGTGGGNGGGGGGGGGGGGATGATTTGATAATCTTATGTTAACATTTTTCTAGCTCCAATTTGATTAGATAGAAGTGCCACAATTTTATGTTTAAGTCTTATAATTTAATCGACTTATATATCGTTTTTTACACTTGCCTTTTTTGTAGAATAATGTGTAATTTGTTCTTCAATAATTGATCATGTGGCATAAAATAATAAGGAAAGATTAATAAAATTCACCAAAAATAATTTTTTTGAAGATGTAGATATTTGAATTATATAAATCTATCTATCACTTTTAAAACATAATTGGAGTAACAAAGAGGGAAGATAAGAGCAACATAAGAAGGGATCTGATTATTTTCCTTGAAAAGAATTTTTATTTTTATTTATTATATATAGAAAAATAGTTATTTTTTTATTTTATTCTTTAATTTGACAAGGGTCAAAACAACCTGAGAACTATTTAAAATGCACCAAAAATATCTTTCGTTTGTTGAGTGTATTGAGGTTTTGTAGTTTTAGGTGAAAAAAAATGTGTATGTGAGCAGTGTTCATGAAATTTGTTTGGATATATAGAGAAAAGTGGATTGAATGGTGGGTGTACTATTGGTCTTAGGACTGGAAGGATAAGGAATATGGTCTTATATTTGCTCGGTAATTTGAGTAAGGGTTGGTGTGGATTTTAAAATGGACGGGCTAATGAGTGTTAAATTACGTGATTTTCCATGGTTAATATTGATGTGTACTGGTAACATGACAAATTATCTTTCACATGGCACGCTTGATGGCGTTAGTTACAGTTAGGGGTATTTGTGAGTCAAAAAAAAAAGGAGTATTTTTTTAGCCAAAACACAAATAAGTAATATTTTGAATCTGATTTAATGAATATTAGTCAAAAATATTATATTTATTATGGGTCAACTATAATTATTAATCAATTTAATCCTCTATTTTAGTTTTTTTGTACAATGGACAAATTTCATAATTTTTTTTTAAAACATATATAAATTTCAACATAAGTTTTAAAATTAAAAGATAATGATGATACCACCATTTTATTTCTTCCTCTACTCTATATATATAGATTTAACTATTTATCAAAAATAATACTGTAAATAGTTTTTTAGGTAAATCTATCTAAGATTGAGATCTATTAAAATATAAGATGATTAATATGTGCTATTGCATTCCTAAAGAGTGCAANTATCTTCAGAAGCAATGGAAATGCTCTCCAAAGGAGAGAAAAAAATTGATTGGTTAATAATCACTGTTCATTCACCGAATTTATATTCTTTTAAACTCTTGGCTCAAGCTATGATCTTGGATATAATTTCACTATGTAAGTATATATTCTATTCTTCCAATTATGAAATCTGTTGTGAGAACAATCATTTACGTTTATGAATACGCTACAAAAATCAATTAAAAAATTTGCTATTAATACGTAATTAAATTTTTTGAAGCTAAAGAATCTTGTATGACTCACTGTTAATTATCATGAGTAGTATTGAATATTTATTGTTTAGTGACATTAGTTATTTGTTGCTAATATATTTTATTTAGTGAATATGCTTGAATATAATTATTTATATTGTGTTTTATAGAATTAAATTCTAATTGTCAACTTATTGAAATAATTATGTAATTATACCCGATGAATACAATGAACTCTTAGCAAAACAAGTTTTGAAAGAAGGAGCATGCTTTTTTCTACAAAGGCCACTAAATGAGAAAATTGTGAAACACTTATGGCAATTTGTATTGAGAAGAAAAAAAATAGAAAGAGAAAGAGCGGAAAAAGGACCACAAGATGACGACAAGATGGTTGTTGATGATATTGATACAAATAATATGGGTGGAGATAATGAAGAACTACTTAAAGAACAAATTGTGTACCTAATATTGAGAAGCATAGAAATAATATTTATGAAGTTCAAGACTATGTCCTCACCCGCTTATATTTTCCATTCGATAAGATATTTTCCTCAACTTCATGAATATTATTTCTATGTTCCTCAATATTAGTCACGCCATTTGTTTCTTAAAATAATTTTTCATCATCTCCACCCATACTTTTTGAATCAACATCATTAATGATCAGCTTGTTTTCGTCTTCTAATTCTTTTTCCGCTCTCTCTTTCTATTTTTCTCCTCAATACAAATTGCCACAAGTGTTTCACAATTTTATCGTTTAGTGACCTTTGTAGAAAAAAACAAGGTTCTTCTTTCGAAACCTTTTTTGCCAGGAGTTCATTGAATTCATCGTATACAACGTCATAATTATTTCAAGAAGTTGGTAATTAGAATTTAATTGTATTAAATACTATAATAATAGTTAATTTCAAGCATATTCACTATAAAAGTTGTGTTACAAAGTAATAACTTATCAATTACTAAATAAAATAGATATTAAAAACAAATAACTAATGTCACTAAACAACAAAATAGACATTGCTCTTCATAATTAAAGAAAATTGTACCAAATTCTTTAGCTCTAAAGAATTTAATTATATATTAATAGCAAATTTTTTAGTCGAATTTTTGTAGTGTTTATAATTGTTACTGACTTTTCTCACAATTTATGTCACAAGTGGATTAATAGAATAAATACTTACTTAGTGAAATTATATTAAAGATCACAGCTTGAGCCAAGAGTTTAAAAGAATCCAAATTTGGTGAATGGGAACTCATTATAATCATATCAATTTTTTCTCTCCGTTCGGGAGCATTTCCATTGCTTCTGAAGATATACGAACTGCAGTTACAATGACGATTCGTTCATTTCTCATGTCTGAATTCCATCTTAATTTTCAAGTTATATGGCACTCTTTTGGTTATGCAGTTGCACATATTAATCAATTTATATTGTAATAGATCTCAATCTTAGACATATTTACCGAAAAAAATATTTACAATATTATATTTGAAAAATAATTGAATTTATCTATGTAGAGTATGAGAAGAAAAATAGTGGTGGTATTATCATTATCTTTAAAGTTAGGAACTTATTTCTTTAAAATATTATGAAAATTGCTAATTTTACTAAAAAACATAAATGGATGAATAAATAGATTTATCATATTAGTTAATCTAAGATAAACATAATATTTCACTAGTATTCTTTAAAGTAGATTCAAATTTATTCCTTTCAAATTACATGGAAAAATCAAAGTATTTTAAAGATTGGTGCGCTATCAAAAGTATATAATAATAGGTGTATATTGAAGAAATTTCTTAGATGGAAGAAAAGCAGTCCTTTATATTAAAAGGAAAACTTTTAATCAAAACTAAAAAAGGTCATAAATACCTCTTCACTATCTGAAATAGAACAAAAGTATTATTCATTTTTGTTTTGGCTAAAAAATTACCCCACTTTTTATGTTATCTCACAAAAACCCTAACTTTAATTAATGCCACCAAGCATGCCATGCAATTTTTTTTGTCACGTGACATATAAACATTAATGTCCACCATGGAAAATTGCGCAATTTAATATCCATTAGCCCGTCCCATTTAAAATCCACCATAATCCTTACTGTAATTTACACATAAATATAAGGCCATACTCTTAGTGTTCGGTTTGATCAAAGAGGATGTAAAATTCCCTAGACCAATAAAGAATGTCTTAAAATTTCCAACAGTATGTAGAATTCTATAGAAAGGGGATCAAAAAGTAATATTTTAGGGACTTATAAAGTAAATATTAATTGAAATTTAGTCCCTAGGAAGTAGTATAAATAGAGGTGTCCCATATTTTGCAAGGCATCACTAAGTTTTAAAGCATTCTCCAAAGCTGTACCACCCTAGAAGAATTTTTAAACTAAGACTCGAACTGTTTATAGCAGCAAGTGATATTTTATCAAGGAATTAAGATTTTCCTAAGTATTAAGGTCAAATCACTAGATTTAGCAACTTGAGTTTCAAAAAGAATAAAACTGGAAATAGCATAATCTGAAAATTTGCAAGTAAAGCTAAGTATGAGTTTTCGATCAACTCAAATTACCATAACTCCAAGTACAGGATTAGTTAGGTCTGCTACAAGATACCATTGGAAATATCATTATATTATATTTCCAACGCCTCCAAGTTTGCTAAATTTCGAGTTCGGATGAGTGAGATATGACCTTTTTAAGTTAGGTTGTCCAGTTATGGAATGTTAGCCAAATATAATGAGGGATATTTTAGTCCTTTCCTTGTCCAATAAAATTTAACTAGTTTTTAGTTATACATTAGGGTCATAATCATTTTAGATGCATTTTCATAATTCAAAAATACGCTTAGGGTTTTAGTTGAGAGTTCAAGAAGAGGAAAGAAGAGAAAAGAGGAGAAGATCAAGCGTTCGTCGCGATTCTTTCGTCTTGTTCTGGAATTTCGCCATGGTTCTAATCCTTACGAGGTATGTAAGCTTCCATAGCATTGTGATTTTTTTCTCACACGCCAAACATATTATTTTCAGTGTAATTTCATTCTCAAAAAGTTGAAGGAATCAAGTTCTTGTTAGGTGTTCTTGAGGATCATTGTACATCTTGTCTTATTGGTATTTTGATGATTTCTTGAGATGAAAGTGATTGTTTTGAGTGTATTAGTGTTTACTTAGGTTGGTTATTTGAATCTAAGGAAGACTTGAGAAAATAAATCGATTTATAAGCAATTTAAGGTCAGAAAACGAGAGAAAAAATTGCTCAAAACGTTGCCTGAAGAGGGGAGGCCCACCTGCAGTGCGCCCGAATGTACTCTCTGATGTTAGGGGCTGGTGCCCCGTGCCCAGAACGCGCTAGGGTTGCCTGCCACCACTCCTTTTGCGTTGGTAGTCCGTTAGAGCTCATTTAAAGTGTATCTTCACTCTTTTTTATTCTTAACACTTTAATGCACTTCTAAAACACTCATAAATCATCCATATAATGAATCATCATAACCTTGAATAAATAATTCAAATTCAAGGTAAAGTCAAGATTATGTTTTGAGAGTTCTTCCGAACCTTTTGAGAGAGTCCTTTTGTGAAGTCTTCTACAACTTCTAGAAACGTTTTTTGAAGAATCAAGTAAGAAAGAATGAAGTGAGGAGAATTTATTCATAAGTCTACAATATCATCTAGATTCTCCATTTCATGAACCACAACTCTTGAAGTCATAATTCATATTCAAGAGAGAGAGTGTTAAGAGTAGAGTTCCAGAATGTCTCTAAGTTAAATTGTAAATTCTTTGAGATCTATCATTGATTTGAACTATGTTGTGAGGAAGTAAAGAAGAGGATGACAGAGTCATATGCATCAGTTGTATCTAGTTACACAGACCTTTGAATCAAGTTGTTTATGTCCATAACTTCCACATGAATTCCATAAATCGAATATCATTGGGAGGAGTTGTATCTCAAAGTTCTAAGTCTTGAGTATTGAGTTCCTTATTCCTATATTGAGTTAAGAATTACCTCTTAGTTCTCGAGTTGAGTAGTTCATGCTCATAACTCCGCATGAACCCTCCAAGTTGAAAATCCTGAAATTATCCACATAAGATCCTGAACCTTAAATCCACACTTCAATTAAAAGAAGGTTATGAGTTAAGTCTATAAGTTAAGAGCATCCACACTTCAATTCAAAGAAGGTTATGAGTTAAGTCTATAAGTTAAGAGCAAGTCAAAGTATAGTTTATAAAGTTTTCTAAAGTCTTTCACAAAAGTTTTCACTTTGTTTTAAAGATTTAAAGTTCAAGTCAAGGAAGAGTAAAGATTTGAGTTAAATTCTCAAAATCTATAAGGGAACTAAGTATTCCCTAAGAGTTAAAGTTTCAAGTGTTCTAAAGAGCAAGATTTGAGTTCATTTCAAAAGCGATAAGGGAACTAAGTATTCACTAAGAGTTTGTAAATATTTTCACATTTAAGTTAAAAGGGAACTAAGAAGTTCCAAAAGAGTTCTGAACTAAAGACGGAAACATTGATTCCAAGAGGAAATTCTTAAAGCTAAAGGATTAAACAAATTATCTCAACCCAAAGAAAAGAAAGTTTCAATTAAAGAATGAGCTAAAGTACGTTTTGGGACTAGTATTGAGCACCAATGTTGGGATGAGAGTTCATATTAACTAAACTCTCCATGTAAACCATGTAACCACCATGGGAATTGATGGGTCATACTTTTTAGATGATCACATAAGGGGATCTAGTGTATCCACTACGTTGAGTAAGGTTCTATACCGATGGCAAGGTGTAGGATGGTCCTCTTGCAACGTGATGTAATACGTTGTACCATTACTTATGCTCATTGTGATAGTTGTTGGTTAGAGAAACTCCCACAGTATTAGTTACATGGTTCCTCAAGGGTTTCTTCTTAGAATGAATGGAGGTATGGGACTTCATTCATACATTGCACAAGTAGACTTTGAGAGGGAGCATGATATGTTTTTATGATATTATTATCTTGAGTTAAGATCATGTTTTTAAACATCTTTTATTTATATTGCACTGGTTTTAAACTGCATTATATTGAAATGATTTTAGTTAAGTATCATGATTTGAGTATTTTGAGTTAAGTATCATATCATTGAGTTTAGTATTTAATCTCTGAGATGAGTATCTGATTCTTGAGTATTCATTGGGTTTCATGTTTGAGAAGAGGTAAGTATGTTCCAATCTTTTATTCAAGTATCAAGCATATGTTATACATTAGAATTTCCCTTACATTCTCGTACATTCCACGTACTGAGCCAATTGTCCTGCATCTTTGCATGATGCGTACACAGGTATTCAGCATCATCAATTGGAGCTTCGTTGATACATCCCAGAGTTCAAGTTAGCTATGTTGAGCCTATTTGCTTCCTGAGGAATTCATTTACTTTTCATTTTAGTCAGGAGGTCGTGGGTCTTGTCCCGACTTCCATCTTTGTCAGTTAGAGGCTTCATAGATAGTAAGTTTAGTTAAGGAGTCTGTATTTTACATGTATTTGTTAAATATTTTAAAGACTAATGTTGCGTATGTTATGTCTAGTTGAATATATTATTTTATTGAAGTTGTTCCTTTGAGTTTACTAAATCTCTTTTCACTTTTCAAGCTTTGTATGCTTAAGTGACTGTTCCGCTTATAGTCATCCAGGATGAGGGTTCGCTTGGGGACCAGAAATGGTCTTTGAGTGCCGGCCACGTCCGGGGTGTAGGCTCAGGCGGTGGAAAACATGGTATCAGGGCAAAGGTTTAAGTGTCCTAGGAGTCCATGAAGCCGTGTCAAATAGGATCTTTTTTATGGTTATGAGGGCCCCACTTCTATAAATGAGGGACTACAAACATTTAATCAATTTTTTTCCTTCTTTCATACTCTTTATCGTGCGACAGAGCTAAGTCATATAGATCTTTTCTAAGTGGTGTACTCTCTTATTTATTCGACTACCCATCATACGAGAGGTTGTTGAAAAGTGAAGTTAAAAGATCCTTATGAATGAGTCGTTCTCAGCAAGATTTTTGAGGAAGTCATGAGTCTCCTAAGGGTCTTGAGAGAAGACCAAGAGTAAGTTAAATATTTAGTTTCATAGGAATGCACCCATATTTACATGAATTGTGCGTTTGATCTAAAAGCGAGTAGTACTCTTTTTCCTAGATCTTTTTTCAGCTGAGATCTTTATGAGAGAGAGTATGTTTAGAGCTTGGGTATGGTTTGCAACCCCAAAAGTAGCAGCACCTATGATATCATGAGCAGTAATAGTGAAAGAGCCATAATTAGAGAAAAGTATGCAGAGGTATAGAGATCTATGAAAAGGAGATGTTGTTTTGGCAAACTAGGTTTGTATAGTCATGCACCTAATAAACTATTAATGAAAAGTTTCCCTTGTGGTAGACTAAGAACTGATGAGTTGTGAAGAGCTCAAATAAGAGGTAGATTAAGTGTTTTAAGTTAATATTAATTAGAGTATACCTTAACTAAAAAAGGGTTTATGATATGTGTCATTGTGTCAGTAATGACCAAGTGTGAGTGGTGAATATATTTATAGAAGATCCAGAGTATTCATAATGTGATAGATTGATTAATTTAGGTTTGTGAATTTTGAAAGTAGAACCTCATGGTATTTAGAGGATGATAGAGTTATTTGGGAGATAATGTGCATTAAGTGAGTAGGTAGAACGTAAGTTGTGATGTGGAATGTGATGGTAGTTAGAGCATGTAGACAAAGAGCTAAGGATTGACTATTTCTGATGAATTCCTAGTGGAGAAGTGTTTCTAAATTTCCATAGTAGTAATGAAGTCTAGTATAGTAGAGAAATCATATTGTTATCCGGGATTAGTAATAAACATAAAGCTTGAATTTGATGTTAGTGTCATGATCAAAAGAATGAAAACATGAGGCTGATGAGGTCAGTCTTGGTAGTTGATCTTCTAGACTTGACGTAGTGTAGGTGAGGAATCAAGATGTTGCAGAAATGAATGCGAGTAGTAGAGAACCTGCCCTTTAGATAAGGGAAGTGGTATGCCTAAGTCACAAGATTTAATAGAGCATTAAGAGAATGTACACCATAGAGATGTGGAATAGGTTTTTAAGATGATAAGATGAGAAATCAGGTCAAGTATTGGGAATTTCTTAAGGAGATGGTTAGTAGGACTCCATGGAAGTGTTATATTTCTAATCATGAATATGGTGATAAAGAGTAATAGTTTTGGGAAGTAATTCCCTATATGGAGGTATATATTCTGAACTTAAGGATTTCAGTTAAGCTTGAATATAGTAGAGAAGACCATTAGGTTAAGACCTTAGTAAGAGTAACCCATTACATACCAAGACCAGTCGTCATTCGAGGACAAATGATCCCAATTGGGAGATATTGTAACACCCCCTAAAATTTTTCTTAACTAAGACTTGAACCATTTATCGTAGTAAGTGAGATTTTATGAAATAATTAAAATTTTCCAAAGTATTATGGTCAAATCACTAGATTTAGAAACTTGATTTCCAAAAAGAATAAAATTAGAAATAGCAAAATCTTAAATTTGCAAGTGAAGCTACGTATGAGTTTTAGGTCAAATTCAAATGACATAACTCCCATTACATAATGATTTAGGTTTGCTATAAGATACCATTGGAATTATCTTTGAATTATATTTCGAACGCCACCAAATTTGCTAAATTTCGAGTTCGAATGAGTGAGATATGACCTTTTTAAGTTAGGCTGACTAGTTAAGAAAAGTTAGCCGAAAATAGTGAGGGGTATTTTTTGTCCTTTCCTTACCCAATCAGATTTTCCTCGTTTTTAGTTATATTTTAGTGTCATAATCCTTTGAGGTTCAGTTTCATAATCCAAAAATACTCTTAGGGTTTTAGTTGAGAGTTCAAGAAGAGGCAAGAAGAGAAAAGAAGAGAAAAGAGGAGAAGATCAAGCGTTCGTCGAGATTGCTAGCGTCTTGTTGTGGAATTTCGCCTTGGGTCTAATCCCGAAGAGGTATTTAAGCTTCCATAGTGTTGGGGTTGTTAACCCACATGCCAAACATGTTATTTTTAGTGCAATTTCATTCTCAAAAAGATGAAGGACTCAAGGTCTTGTTACGTGTTCTTGGGTTCATTGTAGATCTTGTCTTGTTGGCGTTTTGATGATTTGTTGAGATGAAAGTGATTGTTTTGAGTGTTGTTTAAAGTTTTATTAGTGTTTACCTAGGTTGGATAATTATATAAAAGGAAGACTTGAGATAAGAAATCGATTCTAACTGACTTAAGTTCAGAAAATGAGAGGCAAAATACGTTAAAATGATGTCTGAAGAGGGGCTGGCGTGGCGTGCCCCAGATACGCCCTAAGGGCTGGAGCGGTGCGTCCAGATATACTCTCTGATGTTAGGGGATGGCGCCTACACCCAATATATTTATATATATATATATATATATATA
>NC_028646.1:59863538-59871141 GCF_001406875.1 Solanum pennellii
TATATATATATATATATATATATATAGATTTCTTTTTTGACTTTTCAGATGCATCGTTGCAGTTATTACAGTTCGTACATCTTCAGAAGCAATGGCAATGCTCTCCAAATGAGTGAAAAAAATTGTTGTGATACTAATCAGTTTTAATTCATATAATAAATTTTCTTTAAAACACTTGGCTCAAGTTGTGATCTTTGATATAATTTCACTATGTAAGTAATTATTCTATTCTTCTAATTATGACATCTATTGTGAGAACAATCATTTACATTTATGAATACACTACGAAAATCAGCTAAAAATTTGCTATTAATATGTAATTCAATTTGAAGCTAAAGAATTTCGTACATTTCACTGTTAGTTATCATGAGTAGCATTGAATTTTTTATTGTTTAGTCACATTACTTATTTGTTGTTATTATATTTTATTTATTAAATGATAAGTTATTATTTTGCAACACAACATTTATAGTGAATATGCTTGAAATTACCTATTTATATAGTGTTTTATAGAATTAAATACTAATTGTCAACTTCTTTAAATAATTATGCAATTATATCCGATGAATACAATGAACTATTAGCAAAAAATGTTTTGAAAGAAGGAGCATGCTTTATTCTACAAAGGCCACTAAGTGGGAAAATTTTGAAATACTTATGGCAATTTGTATTAAGAAGAAAAATATAGAAACAGAGAGAGCAGAAAAAGGATCTGAAGATGGAGATAAGATGATTGTTAATGATATTGATACAAATAATATGGGTTTAGATAATGAAGAACTACTTAAAGAACAAATTATGTATCTCATCTTTAGGAGAATAGAAATAATATTATGAAGTTGAAGACAATATCCTCCTCCACTTATATTTTCCATTCATTACGATATTGTCCTCAACTTCAAGAATATTATATCTATGTTACTCAATATTAGTCACGCCATTTGTTTGTTTAAATAATTTTTCATCATCTCCACCCATATAATTTGTATCAACATAATTAATAATCATCTTGTCTCCGTCTTCTAATTCTTTTTCCGCTCTCTCTTTCTAATTTTCTCCTCAATACAAATTGCCGCAAGTGTTTCACAATTTTCTCGTTTAGTGACCTTTGTAGAAAAAAACATGGTTCTTCTTTCAAAGACTTTTTTGCTAAGAGTTCATTGAATTCATCGCATACAACTGCATAATTATTTCATGAAATTGATAATTAGACTTTAATTGTATTTAATACTATTTGAATAGTTAATCTCAATAATATTTACTACAAAAGTTGTGTTCCAAAGTAATAACTTATCAATTACTAAATAAAATAGACATTAAAAACAAATCACTAATGTCACTGAACAACAAAATATTCATTGCTACTCATAATTAAAGTGAATTATAGAATGTTCTTTAGCTCTAAAGAATTTAATTATATATTAATAGCAAATTTTTTAGTGGATTTTCGTAATATTTATAAATGTTACCGACTTTTCTCACAATAGATGTAATAAGTGGATTCATAGAATAAATACTTACTTAGTGAAATTATACCAAACATCAAAACTTTAGCGAAGAGTTTAAAAGAATCCAAATTTGGTGAATGAGCACAGATTATAATCACATCAATTTTTTTTCCGTTGGAGAGCATTTTCCATTGCTTTTGAAGATATACGAACTGCTGTTACAATGATGATTCGTTCATTTCTCATATCTGAATTCCATCATAATTTTCAAGTTATATGTAACTCTTTTTGTTAAGCACTTGCACATATTAATCAACTTATATTGTAATAGATCTCAATCTTAGACATATTTAGAGAAAAAAAGTATTTACAATATTATTTTTTCTAAATAATTGAATCTATCTATGTAGAGTATTAGAAGAAAAATAGTGGTGGTATTATCATTATCTTTCAAGTTTGAAACCTATTTTTTAAAAATATTATGGAAATAGCCAATTTTATAAATAAAAAATTAAATAGATGAATAAATTGATTGATCATTATAGTTAACCTAACAGAAACATAATATTTCACTAGTAATCATTAAAGTTGATTCAAATTTATTCCTTTGAAATTACGGGGGGAAATAAAAGTATCTTAAAGATTGGTGCGCTATCAAAAGTATATAATAATAGTTGTATATTGAAGAACTTTCTTAGAAGGAAGAAAAAACAGTCCTTTATATAAAGGAAAACTTTTAATCAAAAATGAAAAAGGGCAAAAATACCTCTTCACTATCTGAAATAGAACCAAAAATTATTTGTTTGTGTTTTGGCTAAAAAATACCCCACTTTTTTTTGGTGGCTCACAAATACCCTAACTTTTTCTAATTCCACCAAGCATGCCATGTGAGTTTTTTTGTCACGTGACCAATAAACATCAGTATCCACCATGGAAAATCACTCAATTTAATACCCATTAGCCTATCCCATTTAAAATCCACCCTAACCCTTACTCTAATTTACAACTAAATATAAGACCATACTCTGAGTGTTCAGTTTGATTAAAGAGGCGTTGGATGATAATGGTCCTAGTTACCTGCGTCTGTATCATAATAATGCATCCAACAGGCATCTGTACATTGAATGTATGAGTATGCGGTTTGAAATGTTAAAACAACTTAAGCTTTAAAAGTGTTAGAAGGAACACTTATCTTGGCTCTAGTCAACTCAAGAATAACTTAACTCAATACTACTCAAAAACATATTTAGTTCATATGGTTTTTAAAAAACATCTTCACTGGTTTGAGTTAATTACTTAAATTTAACTTTAAAATCTCTCTTGGAAACCATAGTTTCCTCTTTACTTTAACTAGCCAAAGGCTATTTTGGAAGTCTCATATTCCTTTCTTTCTCAAAATGTGAAAATGTTTGCAACTCACGTAGAATACTTAGTTTTCATTTAACTTTTGACAAATGAACTCAAATCTTTAATCTTTGCCTAATTTTAAACTACATCCTAAAAAAAAGTTAAAACGTTTAATAAAGACTCTTGAAAACTTTGAGAACATACTTTGACTTTATTCTTAATTTTTACAATTTACTGTTAGATTCTTTGAATTTGATCTTAACTTTCCTTGAATTACATTATGGATTCAAGGTTCATGATCTCATGTTTATGGATAACTTCATGATGTTTAGATGTACCTTAGAGTGTTGGAATCAACTAAGAAACATAGCTACATCACTTAGTAGTTAGTACGAAAAGGTAGGGGAAGAATGTGGAGAACTGACGTCCTTGGCGCTCTCAGAGGCACGGGGCTCGAGCCCTCAAAGTTAAGAGAACATTTTTTGGCACATTGGCTGGCGCAACGCGCCATAGGCAAAAGCTCAAAAGAACTTTTGTGGCACTCTGGCAGGCGCGACGCCCAAGCCCATTCCTAGAAAATCTCCGACCTTTCTCCTTCATTTTTCATCTCTAAACCCTCTAAACTTCCATGGTTCTTTTCCCAAACACATAGAACATTAGTACCCTCAATACCCAATATATTTAACTCAAAAAACAACCCATAATTACAAATCAAATGAATACTAGGCATTCAACAACTCAACTACCAGGAATTCGACAATGTTCTTCAAGAACTTCACATACTAACGTGTAAAAAACACACTAATCACTATATTTAAAAAATTTAGGTGTGTGGGTGAATGGAACTACCACTAGATGATCTCACACACCTTTATTGGGATCACCCCCGACAAATTCCACTCGCAAAGCTTTGACATTTTAGGCAAATTCTTGACTTTTGTCCCTTTCTTTCTTCTTTTCTCTCTTCTCCAAACCCTAAGCATAATTCTAACCTTTTCAAACTGAACTAATTTACTATTTATACCCCAATAATTCCATAAAAACGAATCAGGAAATTATTTACAAAATTTTTAATTGTTTAGTATTTGTTCTTTTAATTATTCATAAATGTTTTTATGTGCTTATAGAAGAAGCAAATTAGATTGTTTAGTCTTTGTTCTTGTTATAGTAATGATATACACTTGATAGCCTTCCTACATAAAATGTATATGTTTTTTCAAGGGGGGGGGAGTTGATAATCTTATGTTAACATTTTTGTAGCTCCAATTTCATTAGATGTTCTAGAAGTGCCACAATTCATAAAACAATATATAAGAAATATCCTTTCAACAATTCGAGATCCCTAGAAAAATGCAAAAGTAGTCATCGTACATCAGGCAAAAAATCATTATGTGAATCTCAACAAAGAATAGAAATAGAAAATATGGGACAATGCCCCGTCTTAAAAATATTATTCCTAATCAAATCCAAAGAGCACTAGAGTTTCAATTTTGAACTGCCAATACCAGCAACATTTTTGCTAGTGGGGAGAGTTCAATTCAAGAGAAACTCTATCCTACACAATTTCAAGTTCAACCCCACAACCCCAACATTGAGAATTCATTAAATAACCCATTTTTTCTATTAAAATAAATGTTGGTGGTGTGCTTCAACAACATCAGTATAGACCATTATTAGAAATGTTTGGTTTTGTGGTGTGCTTCAACAACATCAGTATAGACCATTATTGGAAAAGTTTGGTTCACAAAGACTACAATACCCAATTATAGGAAACGTTACTCATAGTCCTTACTCGGCATTTAACACTTGGGATCGTCATACTCAAAGTGAATACAACTTGGAACTCAATGTAGCTCATTAAACAACACATTAAGATAACAAAATAATGTTTGATATAGGTATTGGAAATATGAAGATTAATGACTACAATTTTAATGTGAATCCAGGAAATACAAACATATATTTAGGTAGCACAACGATGTCTTATATTGATGCTGAAATTGCGATTAGTGATGCACTTGGAACAATAAGTGCTAATTTTCAGCAACATATTGTTCTAACAAATATGTCTTAGAGTGTTGGAATTTCATGATGCTTAGATGTACCTTAGAGTGTTGGAATAACCTAAGAAACATAGGTACATCACTTAGGAAATAATACGAAAAGGTTGGGGAATAATGGGGAGATCTGAAGTCCCTGAAACTCTGAGAGGCGTGGAGGGCCAGCCCTCAAAGGTTTGAGAACTTTCTGTGGCGCTCTTGCTGGCGCGATGCGCCAGAGTCCAAAGCTCATAAGAAATTTTGTGGCACTCTTGCAGTCGTAGCGCTCTAGCCCTTGCCTAGAAAATCTGCGACCTTTCTCCTTCATTTTTTACCCTCTATACTTCAATGGTTATTTTCCAAAACACATAGGACATTAGTACCCTCAATACCCAAAAGATTTTACTCAAAAAACAACCCAGAATTATGAATCAAATTAACACTAGGCATTCAACAAATCAACAACCAAGAATTCGACAATGTACTTCAAGAACTTCACCTACCAACATGTAAACAACTCACCAATTACTGAATTGAAACAAGTTTGGTGTGTGGGTGAATGGACCTCACATTAAACGATTTCACATACCTTTATAGGAATCACCCCCGACGAATTAAACTAGCAAAGCTTTGACGTTTTTGGCAAATTATTGAGATTTGTCCATTTCTTTCTTCTTTTCTCTCTTCTCGAAGCCCTATGCGTAATTTTAACTTTCTCAAACTGAACTAATTTAGTTTCTTTTACCCCAATAATCCCCTAAAGATGAATCAGGAAATTATTTAGAGAAAAGACTAGTTTGCCCTTCTTTAAATCCAAAAATTGGATTTTTCTCAATCAGCAATTCGACTTCCGAAAGGCATAACTTACTCATACGATATCGAAATTGTGCAAACTCTGCGAAGTTGAAAAGATATTTCCAAGGGCTTTCCGGCCATATCACGAACTACCTCTAACTTATCCCGAGATAGATGTTATGGTTATTTGAAAATGACGAAAAACTTATTTTCTTAACTTATACAAATTTTCTATATTTTTCCTTTTCTTACAAAAAATGTATATTTTTAGTTTCTTAGATTATTCTTATCCTTTTCAAGTTGCAAGATGTTACAATATCTCCCACTTGAGACCTTTCGCCTCTAATGAGATTGCTTTCACTAAGCTTAGCATAGCAACATCAAGTTCAACATTCAATCAAACAAAAGCAAGTGAGAACATGATTACTCATAACTTATATAATTCTAAGAAGAGAATTAGTATATTGAACTGCATCTTCTCCGGATTCAAAGAGACATGGATATCTTTTCTTCATATACTCTTTAGCTTCCTAGGTATCTTCTTCAATAAATTGGTTCCACCGTAGGACATTGACTAATGCAACCTTCTTTGTTCTCAACTTGCAAATTTGGCGATCTAAAATCTGAACTGGAATCTCCTCATAAGATAAGTTATCTTTATTCCCAACATTCTTAGTTGGTACAATAAATGAAGAGTCACCCATGAACTTTTTCAACAAACAGATGTGAAATACCGAATGAACTGCTGCTATGTCTTGTGGTAGCTCTAACATATAAGCTACATTTTCAATCCTTTTAGCTATGTGATAAGGTCAAATACACTAGGGACTATGTTTTCCCTTCTTATGAAACCTCATAACACCCTTCATAGGTGAAACCTTCAAATATACCTTATCATTCATTTCAAAATCAAATACTAACATCTGTGTTTGATTTTTAACGACTCTGTGCCATTTAAAATATCTTTTGAATCACCTTCGCCTTCTACATAGCTTGGTGAACTATTTCTTCCTACTACCCTGCTTCACCAACATCGATCTACCCAATATGAGATCGGCATCTTCTCCCATAATGAGTTTCCTATAGAACCATTTGGATGCTTGAATGATAACTGTTGTTGTAAGAGAACTCAACGAGAGGTAGGTGATCATCCCAATTTCCCTTGAAATAGATCAAACAAGCCCTCAATATATCTTCCAATATCTTGATAGTACGCTCTCCTTTCCCATCCGTCAAAGGATGAAAAGCAGTACTTAAGGTCACATTTGAACCTAAACTTTCTTGAAAGATTTCCAGAATCGTGCAAAAAATTGTGCACCTCTATCTGAAATGATCAATATTGGGACTCCATCAAGTCTCACAACCGTCTGAATGTATAACTTTCTATAACGCTCTATCGAATGAGTAGTCTTTATCGTTTAAAATTTGGTTGATTTTGTCATTGTATCTACAACTACCCAAATTGAATCACGCTGCATGCGAGACCTTTGTAACCCTGTGATGAAGTCCAAATTAATCATCTCTCGCTTCCATTCTGGATGTTCTATATTTTAAGTCAACCCTCCAGGACTTTTGTGCTCTACTTTTAGTTGCTGGAAATTTAGACATTTGGCAACAAATTCAGTAATACCCTTCTTCATATCATCCTACCAATATACCTCTCTCAATCATGGTACATCTTTGTCGAACCCGGATGGATGGAATATCTCGAGCTAAGTGCTTCCTCTATGATCCTCTCTCGGATCCCATCCACCATTTGTGTTGATATACCGTGGTTTCACGGTATAATTAATACTTTTTCCTTAAGTTTAGTGTGTCCGAAAGCCTTTTTGTGCTAATTTTGATATAAGTTTCTCTTTGTTTTGCAGGAAATCTGTCCAAGGCTGAATGCGGAGATTTTGAGCGAAAAAATGCAGAAGAGACCACCTACGGAGCTTATGACGGTCCGTCGTGCTTGTGACGGTCCGTAGGTGG
>NC_028646.1:59874211-59875278 GCF_001406875.1 Solanum pennellii
TGCCCATATAGCTAAGGTAAGGGCAGTGTGTAAAAGTTGTGTGGGAAGGCCTGATTTGGATCTAGATGTAATAGGGCTCAGAGTGTTTTCTCTCTCACTGACAGGAGAGGCTGCTATTTGGTTCACTGAGCTCCCATAAAACTCCATCTTTACGTGGAACCAACTAAGGGATGTCTTCTTGTCACGCTACTATCCGATCTCCAAGAAACTAAACCACAAAGACAGAGTGAATAACTTTGTGGCACTACCAGGAGAGTCAGTTAGTAGTTCTTGGGATAGATTCACCTCATTCTTGAGAAGTGTTCCAAATCACCGTTTAGATGATGAGTCACTGAAATAATACTTCTATCGGGGACAGGATGACAACAACAAAGCGGTATTGGACACTATAGCAGGTGGATCTTATGGAGAATGCCCTTATGCTGAAATCGCCGAAAAATTAGAGAAAATCTCCCGGAATAACAAAGCTTGGAGTATTAGGAAGTCTGATACAGGGAGAAACACCTTTGCAGTGAAGTCCACTCACAACCCAGCCACAGATGAGATTCGTGAAAAAATGGCTCAAATGAGAACTGAGCTTGGGTTGGTCCTAAAACATGTCACTGGGGGTGCAGAAAAGATTAATGCAGTCAACTACTTGTCGAAACCACTGCCACAAAACGATGAGTGTTATTATGAGGAGGATTCCTATGCAGTAAATGAACAGATGGGGGGTTTCCGACCAAGCGCCCAAGGCTCAAATCAGGATAATTGGCGCCAAGGTCAAGGGAAGCAAGGTCGGAACTATGGTAACTACAATCGTGAGGGTCATTATGTCCGAGATGGAAACTACAATCGCGACAACAACTTCAACAGGGGTAACTATGGTAATAGAAACGACAGGAATGGACCGTATGTTCCTCCTCAAAATCGTGAAGTTACTCCTAGGGATGGTGGAGGTAGTATGTCGCGAGTTGAGGATATGTTGCATAAAATGATGAGGAGGTTCGATGCTAGTGATGAGCACAATAAAGAGTTGAGAAATGATTTAGCGGGTATTGGGCAAAAAGTTGATACCCATGCAATAT
>NC_028646.1:59875632-59877050 GCF_001406875.1 Solanum pennellii
AATGTCCCTTTGGTAGAAGCTTTAGAACAAATGCCCGGTTACGCCAAATTTATGAAAGATATGGTCTCAAAGAAAAGATCGGTCACTTTTGAGGATGATGATCGAATGCAGCATTGTAGTGCTATTGCTACAAGATCTCTGGTCCAAAAGAAAGAAGATCCGGGTGCGTTCACTATTCCTTGTACAATCGGGCTATTACATTTTGCGAAAGCATTATGTGATCTAGGGGCAAGCATAAATCTAATGCCCCTCTCGATTTACAAGAAGTTGGGTTTGGGTGACCCAAAGCCCACTGCGATGCGGCTACTGATGGCTGATCGAACAGTAAAACGACCTATAGGGATACTCCACGATGTGCTAGTGAAAGTGGAGTCATTCATATTTCCAGCAGATTTTGTTATTCTTGATTGTAAGGTCGATTTTGAAGTGCCCATTATCCTTGGGAGGCCATTCCTTGCTACGGGAAGAGCCTTAGTAGACATGGAAAAGGGGCAGATGAAATTTCGGTTGAACAATGAGGAAGTGACCTTTAATGTTTGTAGGTCCATGAGGCAGAGTGGTGAGCTCCAATCGGCATCTGCTATATCCTACAACATGGTTGAGACATCTGAGACACAAATAAAGGAACGTCTAGGTGTAGAAGCATTAGCGACAGTAATAATGAACTTTGACAGTGATTGCATCGAAGAGTATGAGTCGTTAGTTGCGGCTCTTAACCGAGGTGATGTTCGGTTTAAACCTAAGAAATTTGAGCTTGATATGAAGAATCGCGAATCCCAACCCGCGAAACCATCTATAGAGGAGGCTCCAAAATTAGAACTAAAAGCTCTCCCACCTCATTTCAAGTATGAATTCTTAGGAAATGGTGATACTTTGCCGGTAATCATTGCATCAGACCTGGATGATCAACAAGTTCAAAGTTTGTTGAAGGTACTAAAAAGGTTCAAAAGAGCTATTGGGTGGACTATTGCGGACATTATTGGGATCCCTCCTGGTATTTGCTCTCATAAAATCCAACTCATGCCTGATCATAAGCCTAGTATTGAGCACCAGAGACGCTTAAATCCTCCTATGCAAGAGGTCGTGAAGAAGGAAATCATTAAATGATTGGATGCCGGAGTAATCTACCCAATCGCCGATAGTAGTTGGGTATGCCCGGTTCAGTGTGTACCTAAGAAAGGGGGAATGACTTTGGTCCCCAACGAAAAAAATGAACTTGTTCCAATGAGACCGGTTACTGGTTGGAAGGTGTGCATGGATTACCGGAAACTGAACTCATGGACTGAGAAAGACCATTTTCCTATGCCCTTCATGTATCAGATGTTGGATAGACTTGCCGGAAAAGGGTGGTACATTTTTCTTGATGGATATTCGGGGTATAATCAGATTTCTATTGCACCAGAAGATCAAGAGAAAAC
>NC_028646.1:59887050-59949452 GCF_001406875.1 Solanum pennellii
CACCTTTGTAGTCATAAGATTTCATTAAATCCACCATTTTACGAACATTCTCTGTTTCGTGATAAACTACCACCACACGAACATCATCTATAATACCATTATAACTACTTTCCATTGAATTTCTATTGCTCCAGAAATTTCAAAAATGGAGATACAAAATAAGAATTTTCTATATAGAAATTTGAATTTATTGGAGTCACAATTAACCCTTTTGGGGGTATTATATGGTAAAATTAATGGTAAGTGAGTATGTTTAATTAATTTTTTGGTCCTTATATTATGGGTTTGGTCCACTTTTAGTTCTCATATTTTTTTTAATAAATAATTTTAATTAATATAATCATTAGGTTTGGTCTTAATACTAATGAAAGTTGTATATTTAACAAAGAAATATATTTTTACACCTTGTCTTCTTCCTCTAAAAAACACTAGGTTCTAAACCTAATAAAGCCCTAAACAATATATGTGAAACCCTAAATAACAGAAGGCTCTAAACCCTTAATTCAAAAAATTCCTAAACTCTAAACCGAAAAACACAAAAAAAACCCTAAGTCCTAAACCGTAAACCCATAAAAACCTATGCAACACTAATCGTTAAAAATCCTAAAAACCCCTGAAGCTAAAGTAACTCTAAGATCTAAACCCTATAAAAACCTAAATAGTATATGCTAAATCCTTAAAAAAAAACAAAACAAAAAAAACCTAAGCCTTAAACTAGTTAAATAATTAAGCTGTTACTTTACAATAAATGTGAGTGGTAAGAGTGTTGTATTATGACCCTTATATGAGAGTAATTAAGTTTGGCTAAGTTATTAGACTAACAAGTGCATCAAAATATGTACCCGAGAATTAATGTAGTCAGACAAAATTCTAATTAAGTTAATGATTTTTCATGTGCATCTCAATTAGTATATTTGATTTGTCAATGTGGAGTAGACTAATGTAAGCATTATTTATTACCCTTAAGAGTCTGGTCGAACGGATCATATATAGCCAACGATAAACCTCTTAAATAAATTTCAAGTTTCCTCTCGTTAGGTATATATGAATTTAGAAGGATGGTAGTAGTGGGCTAATAAACAGAAGTCATACTATTACAAAATAGATAAAGCGACTTTATATGTCAATGCAGGTAACAGTTATAAAAATACTTCTATAGAAGCGGGAAGATGTTAATATAAGCATCTCACAAAGAAAACTAAGAAGGGATATTAGTTACTACACATGGTGAGTTCAGTAGCCATGAAATTAGTCATTTCCAAGTCCACCCATAGACGACTTCCTTGCAATCCAAAAGTAGAAATAACGACCAAAGGGCTTTCATCAAAAAATAAGAATGACCAAAGAAAAATGACAAACCTTGACCAATGAATATCTTTTGTGTTATTTTGTAAACATCTTATTTAAGTAGACCAAGATATCACAATCTGATAACAAATAGCATATTCATTCCTGACAATATTATTAGTATTCTAGTGGTGGATAAAACTTGAAATATATTAGACTGTATACTGACCAATCATGGTCAGTAACTGTATCAATAACTTTGTGCCACAACATACCAGACAAAGTGATGATCTCTCATGTTAGTTCTTTCGTTGTAAAATTGTAGGTTTATTACACCATTTTTATTGTTTAGCTAAATATTATGTAGTTTGATTTAGAAATTTGGGGCACGCATTCTTAAATATTTTTTATTGACTTCTTTAAATTTGAAGACTCTTGAAGAAATTTCTGGATATGCAACTGTAGTCACCCCCAACTTACTTCGAATTGAGACATGGTTGTTATTGTATTCTGACAGGATAAGGTAACATCATTATAGTGCATCTTCTTTTATTGACATGAAATAAATATTTAGGTACTTTTCACAATTTATACTACATAAGAATATAAAGTTTTACTACATACTACTGTATACAAAGAGGCCTTGAATGAATGAATATGCATTCCATGCTTTTCAAAGTAAAGAAGAACGGAGAAGGCAAATAATGATCATGAAAATATATTGCACTCAGGAAATAGGAATAAGGTGCTTGTACCGATTCCAAGACAAGGTATGCATTTACTGATGGTCTCCTTCCCTCATTTCTTGTAGTAACTTACAAATTCCGTTCCTTGGCAACTCCGACATTTCCCAGTCCACTCAAAGACAACTTCCTTGAAATCCTAATTTAGCTGTAATGACCAAAGGGCTTTCATAAAAGAATAAGATTGAACATAGAAAAATGACAACACTAGACTAATGAATATCTTTAGAATTCTCTTGACAACATCTTCTTTGGGTAGACAAAGATATTACACTGTGATAGCAAATAGCATACTCATTACTGCTAATATTTTTAGTAGTCTAGTGGTGGATGAGATTTGAAACAGATTAGACGGTATATTCACCAATCATGATTAATAACTCAATAAATAAATTTGTCCAACAAGATATCACAACAAGTGCTGATCTTTTTCTTTTTCTTATTTTGGTAACAAAGAAATCCCCAAGGGTCAATGGCACACAGTTTTAAACTTGACGGATAATTGGCCCACACCATTCTGATTTTCCACTTAAATACCATGCTTTTGTGGTGTGCCTAACCCACGTATCACATGCCACGCTCTTACCAATAGACGAAAAGCTTAAGCCTCTTAAGATAATTCTTTGGTTCAACTGAAGATGTTTTCCTTTAGTCCCTACAGAAGCATTAAAGCCCCATATTCAAAATAATATTTCTAATCAAGTTTAAAGAGGAACAGAGTTTCCATTTTCAACTCCCAATACTAGCAACAGTTTTGCCAGAGGGAAGAGTTCAATTCAAGAGAAACTCTATCCTCCACAATTTCAGGTTCAACCCCACATCATCCAGATCACGCATAGATTGATTTCCCCATCTCCAGTTCAGTAGATAGAAGAACATCTTTTGCTGCCATCTCTTAAAGTCGACTCCAGAAAACTTAGCAGGTTTCTCAGCCAGCGCTAAGGCAGCGTTTGAACGATTATTTGGCTATCTGAATGTGTTGTTTTAAGAGATACATTGCATTCCAAGTTGTACTCACATTGAGTATGAGGATTCCAAGTGTTAAATTTCGGGTCAGCTCGATGAGTAATGTTTCCTATAATTGAGTGTTGTAGTCTTAGTGAACAAAACATTTCCAATAATGGTCTATATTGATGATGTTGAAGCACAACACCAAACCAAACATTTCTAATAATGGTCTATATTGATGTTGTTGAAGCATATCACCAACATTATTTTTCATAGAGAAAATTGGTTTTTAATGAATTCTCAATGTTGGGATAGTGGGGTTGAACCTGAAATTTTGGAGGATAGAATCTCTTGAATTGAACTCTCCCCTCTAGAAAAAATATTGCTAGTATTGGGAGTTCAAAATGGAAACTCTAGTGCATTTTTTATTTGATTAGGAATTTTATTTTTAAGATGGGGCATTGTCCCATATTTTCTATTGTTACTCTTTTGTTGAGATTCACTTTAAGATTTTTGGCCTTATGTACGATCTACATCTGCGCTCTTCAAGAGATCTCGAATTGTTGAAGCGATATTTCTGAGATTTTGTTTCAAGAATTGTGGCACTTCTAGAACATCTTATGAAATTGGAACTAGACAAATGTTAACATAAGATTATCAACTCCCTCCCTCCCCCCCCCCTCCCCTTGAAAAAAACATATACATTTTTATGGAGGAAGTCAATCGAGTGTATAACAGGCCTATAACAAGAACAAGGACGAAGCAATCTAATTTTCTTCTTCTATAAACACATAAAAACATTTATTTATAATTAAAATAACATAAAAACTACAGAAATGGTGTTATGACATAAAGAAAAGATGAATTCAAGATTTACTAGAGAAAAACTAAAATCTAAAAAGGAATTGATGTTACAATCACAACAAGTATAATATCAATTAAATCTCTCTTGAATAGGTAACCAAACCAAATTTATTTATATAAAAAATCAAGGGTTTTGAGTTGAATATATATTTTTAGAGATGTCACCTTTGTAGTCATAAGATTTCATTAAATCCACCATTTTACGAACATTCTCTGTTTCGTGATCAACTACCACCAGACGAACATCATCTATAATACCATAATAACTACTTTCCATTGAATTTCTATTGCTCCTGAAATTTCAAAAATGGAGATACAAAATAAGAATTTTCTATATAGAAACTTGAATTTATTGGAGTCACAATTAACCCTTTTGGGGGTATTATATAGTAAAATTAATGGTAAGTGAGTATGTTTAATTAATTGTTTGGTCCTTATATTATGGGTTTGGTCCACTTTTAGTTCTCATATTTTTTTTAATAAATAATTTTAATTAATATAATCATTAGGTTTGGTCTTAATACTAATGAAGGTTGTATATTTAACAAAGAAATATATTTTTACACCTTGTCTTCTTCCTCTAAAAAACACTTGGTTCTAAACCTTATAAAGCCCTAAACAATATATGTGAAACCCTAAATAACAGAAGGCTCTAAACCCTTAATTCTAAAAATTCCTAAACTCTAAACCTAAAAACACAAAAAAAAACCCTAAGTCCTAAACCGTAAACCCTTAAAAACCTATGCAACACTAATCGTTAAAAATCCTAAAACCCCCTGAAGCTAAAATAACTCTAAGATCTAAACCCTATAAAAACCTAAATAGTATATGCTAAATCCTTAAAAAAAGCAAAACAAAAAAAACCTAAGCCTTAAACTAGTTAAGTAATTAAGGTGTTACTTTACAATAAATGTGAGTGGTAAGAGTGTTGTACTATGACCCTTATATGAGAGTAATTAAGTTTGGCTAAGTTATTAGACTAACAAGTTCATCAAAATATGTACCCGAGAATTAATGTAGTAAGACAAAATTCTAATTAAGTTAATGATTTTTCATGTGCATCTCAATTAGTATATTTGATTTGTCAATGTGGAGTAGACTAATGTAAGCATTATTTATTACCCTTAAGAGTCTGGTCGAACGGATCACATATAGCCAACGATAAACCTCTTAAATAAATTTCAAGTTTCCTCCCGTTAGGTAGATATGAATTTAGAAGGATGGTAGTAGTGGGCTAATAAACTGAAGTCATACTATTACAAAATAGATTAAGCGACTTAATAGGTCAATGCGGGTAACAGTTATAAAAATACTTCTATAGAAGCGGGAAGATGTTAATATAAGCATCTCACAAAGAAAACTAAGAAGGGATATTAGTTACTACACATGGTGAGTTCAGTAGCCATGAAATTATCCATTTCCAAGTCCACCCATAGACGACTTCCTTGCAATCCAAAAGTAGCAATAACGACCAAAGTGCTTTCATCAAAAAATAAGAATGACCAAAGAAAAATGACAAACCTTGACCAATGAATATCTTTTGTGTTATTTTGTAAACATCTTATTTAAGTAGACCAAGATATCACAATCTGATAACAAATAGCATATTCATTCCTGACAATATTATTAGTATTCTAGTGGTGGATAAAACTTGAAATATATTAGACTGTATACTGACCAATCATGGTCAGTAACTGTATCAATAACTTTGTGCCACAACATACCAGACAAAGTGATGATCTCTCATGTTAGTTTTTTCGTTATAAAATTGTAGGTTTATTACACCATTTTTATTGTGTAGCTAAATATTATGTAGTTTGATTTAGAAATTTGGGGCACGCATTCTTAAATATTTTTTATTGACTTCTTTAAATTTGAAGACTCTTGAAGAAATTTCTGGATATGCAACTGTAGTCACCCCCAACTTACTTCGAATTGAGACATGGTTGTTATTATATTCTGACAGGATAAGGTAACATCATTATAGTGCATCTTCTTTTATTGACATGAAATAAATATGTAGGTACTTTTCACAATTTATACTACATAAGAATATAAAGTTTTACTACATACTACTGTATACAAAGAGGCCTTGAATGAATGAATATGCATTCCATGCTTTTCAAAGTAAAGAAGAACGGACAAGGCAAATAATGATCATGAAAATATATTGCACTCAGGAAATAGGAATAAGGTGCTTGTACCGATTCCAAGACAAGGTATGAATTTACAGATGGTCTCCTTCCCTCATTTCTTGTAGTAACTTACAAATTCCGTTCCTTGGCAACTCCGACATTTCCCAATCCACTCAAAGACAACTTCCTTGAAATCCTAATTTAGCAGTAATGACGAAAGGGCTTTCATAAAAGAATAAGAATGAACATAGAAAAATGACAACACTAGACTAATGAATATCTTTAGAATTCTCTTGACAACATCTTCTTTGGGTAGACAAAGATATTACACTGTGATAGCAAATAGCATACTCATTACTGCTAATATTTTTAGTAGTCTAGTGGTGGATGAGATTTGAAACAGATTAGACGGTATATTCACCAATCATGATTAATAACTCAATAAATAAATTTGTCCAACAAGATATCACAACAAGTGCTGATCTTTTTCTTTTTCTTATTTTGGTAACAAAGAAATCCCCGAGGGTCATTGGCACACAGTTTGAAACTTGACGGATAATTGGCCCACACCTTTCTGATTTTCCACTTAAATACCATGCTTTTGTGGTGTGCCTAACCCACGTATCACATGCCACGCTCTTACCAATAGACCAAAAGCTTAAGCCTCTTAAGATAATTATTTGGTTCAACAGAAGATGTTTTCCTTTAGTCCCTACAGAAGCATTAATGCCCCATATTCAAAATAATATTTCTAATCAAATTTAAAGAGGAACAGAGTTTCCATTTTCAACTCCCAATACTAGCAACAGTTTTGCCAGAGGGAAGAGTTCAATTCAAGAGAAACTCTATCCTCCACAATTTCAAGTTCAACCCCACTACCCCAACATTGAGAATTCATTAAATAACCTTTTATATGAAAAAATTGTTGATTATGTGCTTTAACAACATCAACATAGATCATTATTGGAAATGTTTTGTTCACAAAGACGACTAGACCAAATTATAGGAAACATTACTCATTATTCTGGCTAAGCATTTAAAACATGGAATCATCATATTCAAAGTGAGTACAACTTGGATTTCAATGTAGCTCATAGAACAACACATTCAGGTAGAAAATAACATTTGATATAGGTGTTGGAAATACGACAATTAATGAATACAACTTGAATGTTTATGCAGGAAAAAAAACATTTTAAAGTAGAACAACGATGTCTGATATTAATAATGAAAATGCTACTAGTAACGAACTTGGACCAATAAATACTAATTTAAAACAACAAATTGTTGAACCAAATATGTCTTATCCAAGCAATATCGTGACTACTTATAAGAGTTATATAAAAGAATTAGATTCAAATGAGAAGGAAAATTATGATGCATATTCTAATTTCAATAATATGGGTTATTTTTTCAAAAATCTTGGACCTTCATGTCCTAACCTACCCAATTCATATGACAATGAGTTTGATTAAGTTTATTCTGTTGATCAAGGAAGTTCTTCAATCTAGTTTTTTGATATTATATATATTTTTTGTTTAATTGTTGGTATTAGCTAAAATCAATATAAATTTACAACAATATAGGTTAGTGTTAAACCAAGTGATATGCATCAACTGGTGTAGTCAACTTTTGTTGTAAATTTATATTGATTTTAGCTAATACCAACAATCAAACAGAAATATATATATAATATAAGATTAGATTGAAGCACTAACCTAATCATCCGAATAAACTTGATTAAACTCACTTTCATATGAATTGGGTAAGTTAGCATATGAAGGTCCAAAATTTTGGAACAAATAACCAATATGATTGAAATTGGAATATATATCACAATCTTCCTTCTCAATTGAATTACTTCATCCTACATCACTCTTATTTATCGCGATTATATTGCTCGGATAATACTTATTTGGTTCAGCAATATGTTGCTGAAAATAGCATTTATTTTTCCAAGTGCATCACTAGTCGAATTTTCAGCATCAATGTAAGGCATCGTTGTGCTACCTTAATATGTGTTTGGATTTCCTGCATTCACATTCAAATTGTAGTCATTTTAATATAAATGACTTCTTTTTCTACCTTCAAAGATAAGTTGTTCAATATACACCTATTATTATATGTTTTTGATAGCGCACGAATCATTAAAATACTTTATTTTCCCTGTAATTTAAAAGGAATAAATTTGAATCTACTTTAATGAATAATAGTCAAATATTATGTTTATCATAGGTTAACTATAATGATCAATCAATTTATTCATCTATTTAATTTTTTTTATAAAAGGGGCAATTCTCATAGTATTAAAAAAATAGGTTTCAAACTTGATAGATAATGATAATACCACGTCACGACCCAAAAATGGGTGTGATGGCACTCGTCTTATCCCACCAAGACAAGTAAGCCTAAAACCCAATATCTAACAAAGTGCGGAAGTAAATCACAATCCAACAACAATTTCTATTATGAAACCAAGTCATATTAATTCAATCCCCAAAACCAGGTTGTCACGTAAACAAGCCTCTATGTAAATTTTAGAATTGAAATAAAATGAAGTTGTCTTTCAAGAAAAAACAAAGTCATAAACTAGAGTAGGAATGTTTGCTGAGATGACAAGCAGCTACCTCACAACCCTCCACAAGATGGCTCGGAAACGAAAAGAATGACAGGTATCACGAAGATCCGGGCTCGTAACCTACAAAAAAATTTTAGAAGAAAGGGGTGAGTACCAATGGTCTCTCCTCAACACTAAGCGCTGCAAGACTCCCCATGCTAGGAGTCTTCCTACTCAGATCATCGGCCACAACATTGGCCTTTCCTGGATGATACAGAATGGTCACATCATAAGCGTTCAGCAACTCAAGCCATCTCCGATGCCTCAAGTTCAAATCCCTCTGGCTAAAGATAAACTGAAGACTCCGATGATCAGTTAAGATCTCACAATGCAGCCCATACAAATAATGACACCCTAACTTAAGTACAAATACCACAGCCGCCAACTCTAAATCATGAGTAAGGTACTTGTTCTCATGGGATTTTAACTACGTAAAAGCATAACCAATCACTTTCCCCTTCTGCATCAACACAACACCCAAACCAACTCCTTAAGCATCACAATACACAGTAAAGTCTACACCGTCCTCAGGTAGAGTCAACACAGGAGCAGAAGTCAACAAAGTCTTGAGCTTTTGAAAGCTCTCGTCACACTCATCAGACCACTGAAAACCCACATCCTGTCGAGTCAATCTAGTCAATGGAGCTGCAATAGTAGAGAAACTCTGAAGAAATAGTCGATAATAGCCTGCCAATCCCATAAAACTCCTAATCTCAGTAGGTGAAGTAGGTCGCGTCCAGCCTCTGACTGCCTCAATCTTGCCGGATCTACTCTAATACCCCCCCTCCTTAGACATCACGTGTCCTAAGAATGCCACAGAAGTAAGCCAGAACTCACACTTTGATAACTTTGCATACAACTTCTCTTCTCTCAACCTATAAAGTACAATCCTCAAGTGTCGGACATGGTCCTCATCAGTCTTAGAGTAAACCAAGATGTCATCGACGAAAACAATCACAAAAGAATCAAGGTATGGTCGAAACACCCTATTCATCAACTTCATTAATGCTGCACGGGCATTAGTCAATCCAAAGGACATCACTAGGAACTCATAATGCACATATCGGGTTTGAAAAGTTGTCTTAGGGATATCTAATGTCCTAATCTTCAACTGATGATACCTAGACCTCAAATCAATCTTATAGAATAATGATGCTCCATGTAGCTGATCTAATAAGTCATCAATACGCGGAAGAGGATACTTATTCTTCACCGTTACCTTGTTCAACTGTTTGTAATCAATACACATCCTCATGGTCCCATCCTTCTTCTTCACAAACAATATAGGGGCACCCCAAGGTGACACACTAGGGCGAATAAAACCCTTACTCAATAAATCTTGCAACTGATCCTTCAATTCTTTCAACTCTGCTGGAGCCATACGGTATGGAGGGATAGAAATAGGCTTAGTGCCTGGCTCCAAATCTATATCAAAATCGATATCCCTATCTGGAGGAACATCTGGAAGATCACAAGGAATTAGATCGAGAAACTTCTAAACCACGCGAACAGAGTCCATGGGAGGTGGTTCAACGCTAGTATCCTGAATAAAAGCTAAGTAAGACAAACACCCCCTCTCCACCAATCTTTGAGCACAGAAAAAAAAAAGATGACCTTGCTAGGATAACAACCACTAACACTCTTCCACTCAACCCTCGGAACACCAGGCATTGCTAAAGTCACAGTCTTAGTATTACAATCAAGGACAACATGATAAGGAGAAAACCAATCCATACCCAAGATAACATCAAAGTCTACCATCCCCATAATGATTAAGTCTACCCAAGTGTTATACCCAGCCAAAGAAACAAGATAGGATCGATACACTCGATCCACCACTAAGGGCTTACACACGGGTGTAGAAACACGAATAGGTACAGTCATGCTATCACATATCATATCAAATTTAGCAGCAAAATGCGTAGACACATAAGAGAATGTAGAACCTGATCAAACAACACAGACGCAGGTCGATGGCATACTGGGATGATACATGTAATAACATCATCAAAGGTCTCCGCCTCAGGTTTCCCCGGGAAAGCATAGCAGTGGCGTCCTCGTCCACCTCCAACCTGGGTGGTACCTCTACCCCCACTCTGCTGAGTTGAAACACCACTACTAGAAACTCTATCGCATCTACCTGACTGAACTTTGCCACGACCTCTACCCTGTGGTGCTGGTGCTCTAGTCTGGATTGAAGAATACGGTCGAGGCCCACTACGACACCTTTGAGAAGTACACTGCTGCATTAGGTGATCGGGATCTCGACAAGTAAAACAAAATCTCTAACCTTGAAACTTCTATGTAGACCCTGAAAACCCACTATAATTGCCTCGCCCTGTAGGTCACTGCTGTGAAAGTACGAGCCCTGACCCGGGCTATAAAAACCCTAGATGTCTGGCTACACTCAAATGTCGGCATAGATTCATGAATAGGTCCCTGCTACTGAAAAGAACCACTCACTCTCTGTGATCCCCTACCTCCAAAAGAGGCACAGTGATACTGACCTGATATACGGGCCCTTTTAGGGTTCCCAAACTCCTCTCTCTCCATCAATTCCGCCTCTTTGGCGGCGCTCACAATGGACTGAAAAGAAGGCCCCTCCCTAGATGCCCGAAACACAGCTGACCAAATAGAGAAAGTCAATCCCCTCACAAATCTGCAGATCCTCTCTGTCTCATTTTGAATAATGGCCAACGCATGCCTAGACAACTAGCAAAAACGCGCCTCATACTCTGTAACCGATAAACCATCCTGTCTCAGACTCTCAAACCTCAAGCGACTCTCCTTTCTCATCCTCCAAGGGATAAAACGATCTAGGAATGCACTAGCAAACTGCTCCCAAGTCACTGGAGGAGATCTAACTCACAAAAACCCCGAATAAGTCCTCCACCAGTCTCTCGCTGGTCCATGGAGCTGGAGTGTAACATATCGAACTTCGTGTGACTCAGCTAATCCAACCACCTCTAGTGACTCTTGGCAGGTAGTTAGAAACTTATGAGCGTCCTCGCTCTTCCCACCATGAAATTGAGGTGGGTCCTTATTTTGAAATCTCTCATACCTACGTTGCTCATCCTCTGTCAGAACAACCACCGGTGCAACTTGACCCCCAACTGCAGGTGAAACATCATTCTGATCTACGGGATCCACTGGTAGCTGCCCTATCGCATCATGAATAAATGGAGCTTGCTGCTGCTCTTGGGTCTGAGCCCCCTCTCTAGTACGAGAGTCATGTGGTGTGGTAGTCGCACCAGCACCGTGAGAAAAGCCCTCCAGCACACATAACACCCTCAATAGTGTATCCTGAAGAAAAGGTGTCACTACAAGATCTGGAGGAACCTGGTTCTCTCTATCATCAACCTGAGGCTCTGGAGAGAACTCTCTAGCACGACCTCCCACTGGTGCTGCTCCACGGGCATGACCCCTGGCTAATGTCGTACCATGAGCTGGACGTCTATCTCGAGCTCTACCCCTACCCCTAACTGCGGCCTCAACAACTGCCTCGGGAAGTTCCTCCCCTCTACCACCAGTAATATTAACTCTAGTCCTCATCATCTGTCAAAAGAGTATACAATGACTCAGTACTAATGAAGGTAACCACGCACGATAAGAAAGGTTTCCTAATAGTGTATTAGCCTCTCAGAGATAAGTACAGACGTCTCCGTACTGATCGTTGAGAATCTAAGTAGACTCGGCTTGTATACACGTGAGACCTATGAACATGGGGCTCCGATACCATTTTGTCACGACCCAAAAATGGGTGTGATGGCACTCATCTTGTCCCACCAAGACAAGTCAGCCTAAAAACCAATATCTAACAAAGTGCAGAAGTAAATGACAATCCAACAACATTTTCTATTATGAAACCAAGTCATATTAATTAAATCCCCGAAACCAGGTTATCACGTGCACAAGCCTCCAATGTAAATATTAGAATTGAAATAAAATAAAAGTCTAAAATGAAGTTGTCTTTCAACTAAAAACAAAGTCATAAACTGGAGTAGGAATGTTCGCTGAGACGACAAGCAGCTACCTCACAACCCTCCACAAGATGCCTCGGAAACGAAAAGAATGACCGGTATCACGAAGATCCGGGCTCGTAACCTACCAAAAAATTGTAGAAGCAAGGGGTCAGAACCAAACAACGAGGCACCGAACAAGCAAATCTCTAAACACAAGTTAAGTGAACAAAATACGGATACTCCTCACACCCTATCTAAAACTCCACGCTACAGCCTAACAGTTTACACTTTACCAAACACACAAATCAATAACCACACTCTATAATTTTTACACATTCTCAATAACAACTCAATATTCAACAGTCACAAGCTACACAGAGAAACACTCACAAGATCAGCAAAACACGTGTTCAAGTTCATCAATAGTAAAAATGTGCAATGCCATGAAATGCAATGTCAAATATAGTGATGCATGTCTTTCTTAACGATACACACCCGCTGTCTCTCAGTTCGGGACCCATGGGGGACATATATGTCCATGCATCTGTCGCGGCGCACGACACGAACCTCGATAATAGTAACCTTCTCGACGCGCGATACGTCCCTCAAAATATAATATCCCTCGCGGCGCGCGATACGACTCTCGAAATGGTACATCCTCATACCACATCCATGTCTCAGATACAATGCAAATGACATGCTCAAATGAAAATGAGGAGATAACCATTTTAATGACAAAGCGCAATTTACAACAAGGAATACAACACAAACAAATAAGCAACAAGTCTCCAAGTCATTCTCAACACTACACAAAGAAATACACGAATTTCATACGCTTAACAAGGGTTTAGAAATCCACTTGCCTTAGTCAATCGAATAATCAGCCTGGGACTTGAGCCTTCCCTTTTCGTTGAACTTCCGAATCGATGCAACCTATTCAAGTGTATATATTTACTATAAGGTTTCGGTACTAACAATACCCACATTTATTTATTTATTTGTGTTTAACCTTGACCTAAAAATTCACCGAAATTTATAATCATGTTTGTAATTCTTGATGTCAATTAAAATTTCCTCTATCATAATTTTTTTCTCAAGTTTCAAGCCTAGGATTAAATTTCTATTATATCTTTTCCACTATCATAATTCGAATGACATTAACTCAACACCATACATATAATATTTAATTACCATTCCTATCTATCAAAATAAGATTTACAATAAAATGACCTAGATATAAAATTTGCACTACTAATTTAATTAGAATAGTGCTAATGAAAAATTGACCCCTATTATTATTATTTTTTCTTCTGTTTAACAATTTTATTTTAATTTTTTTTCCAGCCAATGATTGGGTCATTATGGCCAATGATTAGCTCATTATGACCAATCATTGGCTCATTATGGCCAATCCAAATATTCCCAATTCTTTCTCTTAGTTTCTCAGAACCATCCTCGTACCAGTTAGCCACATTAAAGTTATTACTACTAATTTTTCACTCAATAATTCTAGCACTTAATTTATAATTTTATACAATTTTCATTGTTTCTCTAATGCAAACTAATAATAGCCTTCACATGGCTTCCAATTATCCTCATTTACGACTGGCCCACATTGCACTAGAAAGATACCCTAATTTCTCAATAAACCCAGATCTTGAATTCATAACGTATCCCATTTATCACACATAATTGACAAACTAAAAACAATTACGTCAAAGTACCATGGATTGTTACCTGAAGATCAAAGAAAACCTCTCGTGTGCATTGGCTTAGGTAGGTTTCTGCCTCCTCTTGTTTTATCAATTAATAGTTTATTAAAAACTGACAAAATACACAAACTTATTCTTTTAATACATGACCCTAATAGTATAGGGTCTTAAATAAAAGATCACTTTAGTCCACAACTATCTATTAATTCCATTATTTATAATGAATCATAAATAAATTAACTCAACTTATGCGAATAATTCAAATTTCCAAAAATAACCTCGCGGGTAATTACGTACCACCACTATTTTTCTTGTCATACTCTACATAGAGAGATTCAATTTTTAATTACAAATAATATTGTGAATATTTTTTTTTTGGGGTAAACATGTCTAAGATTGAGATCATTTACAATATAAGTTGATTAATATGTGTAACTGGATAACCAAAAGAGTGCAATATAACTTTAAAATTATGATGAAATTCAGATATAAGAAATGAACGAATCGTCATGGTAACGGCAGTTCGTACCTCTTCAGAAGCAATGGAATGCTCTCCAACTTAGACAAAAAATTGATGTGATTATAATCAATGCTCATTCACCAAATTTGGATTCTTTTAAACTCTTTGCTCAAGCTGTGATCTTGGATATAATTTCACTATGTGAGTATTTATTCTATTAATCCACTTATGACATCTATTGTGAGAAAAGTCAGTAACTTTATAAACATACTACGAAAATCGACTAACAAATTTTCTTTTAATATATAATTTAAGTCTTTAGAGCTAAAGAATTTGGTACAATTCACTTTAATTATGAGTAGCAATGAACATTTTGTTGTTTAGTGACATTAGTTATTTGTTTTTAATGTCTTTTTTATTTAGTAATTGATAAGTTACGACTTTGTAACAAACCTTTTATAGTGAATATTCTTGAAATTAACTATTCATATAGTATTTAATACAATTAAATTATAATTGTCAACTTCATGAAATAATTATGCAGTTGTGTGCGTTGAATTCAATGAACTATTAGCAAAAAAACGCTTTGAAAGAAAGACCATGTTTTTTCTACAAATGTCACTAAACGAGAAAATTGTGAAACACTTGTGGCAATTTTTATTTAGGAGAAAAATAGAAAGATAGCAGAAAAAGAATCAGAAGATAGAGACAAGATGATTATTAATGATGTTGATACAAATAATATGGGAAAAGATGATGAAAAATTATTTAAAGAAATAAATTGTATGAGTAATATTGAGGAACATAGAAATAATATTCATGAAGTTGACTACAATATCGTATCGATAGGAAAATACAAACGGAGGAGGATATTGTCTTCAACTTCATGAATATTAATTCTGTGTTCCTCAATATTAGGTACACCATTTGTTTTTTAAATAAGTCTTCATTATCTCCATCTTCTGATCCTTATTCGGCTCTCTCTCTCTTTCTAGTTTTTTCATCTCAATACAAATTTCCATAAGTGTTTCACAATTTTCGCATTTAGTGGCCTTTCTAGAAAAAAACATGCTCCATCTTTCAAAACGTTTTCCCCTAAGAGTTCATTGTATTCATCGGATATAATTGCACAATTATTGCAAGAAGTTGACAATTATAATATAACAAGGTAATTTTCCCGCGCTTCGCGTGATAAACAATAATTGCATTGAACTTGCAAATAATTTTTTTCTAATATCCATACATTAAAAATAATAGGAAAATAGGTTCTGAAAAAAGTTTTAACAATATTCCAATATGAATTTAATTATTTGCCATTATCACATAAGTCAAGAACCTCTAATAAATGAATTATTCACGATATAATAAATCATTGGTTCTTTAATCAACATTGAAAGGAAAATAAAGAACAAAATATGAATATATATACAATGGTGTTTCGTAATAAAATGAAACATTTATGTTGCATAGATTAAACAATTGTGATATATGTCTAAGGAGAAAATTGAAAAATTTGTTAACATATTCAAAAAAGAAATTATGCCTGAACATGAAAGAAATTATAACTTTTGAACTTGCATAATGAATTTTTTCAATTGATAAGTGATAAATTTCATACTTATGTAAGAATAGATAATATGTAAGCTTATGTATAGTACTTTTACAATAATTTTATTTTGTACAATAATGCTACGTACTACATGTGTATATTTTCAATATAACCTGAGAAATTAACATTGCAGAAACATAAAAAGTAAAGTTTAAAACATGTACTCAAAACAACAATTAATATCATAAACATAAATTAATGAGTGTAAAAAACATACCAGGAAATAGAATGAATTATAAAGGAAAAAAATCGAGTCCAGTGAATACACACTATATCCTTAAAAAATGATTCCACTTCAATGCAAGAGGTTTATGGAATTACATCATCCCAGGATGAAACGATTTTATTCACCAACTTATTGATTAAAAATAGTGGTGTTAGTAAGTCACTAAAAGGACCAAAGTACTAAAATATTTAATTTTGCGGAAGTAGAAGAAGATCAGAAATTTTGTGTTTTAAAATAAGAGAAAATACTTTTATTTATAGACAACAAAGGGTAGTGTGAAAAAAATGTTTATTGTGACTTGTTAGAAAGGTTAAAACTATTTGGAAAAGGTGCAACCTTTCAGAATGTTCACAACCTTTCATAAATGTCACAAGCTTTTCATAAAGTTGCAACTTTTCATTAAATTCGCAACTTTTCATAAAAGTAACAACTTTTGTAAAAGTCGCAACTCTTCATTAAAGTCACAGCTCTTTATTAAAGTTACAACTATTGATAAAAGTTGAAACTCTTCATTAAAGTCACAACTTTTAATAGAAGTCGCAACTCTTCATCAAAGTCACATCTTTTCATGAAAGATGAAGGCTAGTTTTTGTAATAAATAAATTTAAAAGGAAATTCTTGCTTGTGGTGGCGCCACGTAGGCGGGCCTAAGCTTCTCTTTTATATAAATACTAGGTAATTTTCCCGCGCTTCGCGCTGTCATAAACAATAATTTCATTGAACTTGCAAATAATTTTTTACTAATATCCATAAATTAAAAATAATAGAAAACACGTTCTTAAAATAGTTAGCAATATTCCAACATGAATTTAATTATTTGTCATTATCACATAACTCAAGAACCTCTAATGAATGAATTATTCATGATATAATAAATCATTAGTTCTTTAATCAACATTGAAAGGAAAATAAAGAACAAAATATGAATATATATACAAAGATGTTTCGTAATAAAAAAAAGCCATTTAAGTTGAATAGATTATACAATTGTGATATATGTCTAAGGAGAAAACTTAAAAATTTTGTTAACATATTCAAAAACACATGAAAACAATTATAAATTTTGAACTTTCATAATGAATTTCTTCAATTTATAAGTAAAAAATTTCATATTTATGTAAGAAAAGATAATATGTACGCCTATGTATAGTAATTTCACAATAATTATTTTTTGTACAATAAAGATACGTACTATATGTATATTTTTTCAATATAACCGGAAAAAATAACTTTGCAAAAACATAAAAAACAATGTTTAAAACATATACTCAAAAGCAATAATTAATATCATAAACAAAAATTAATGAGTGTAAAACACATACCAGCAAATAGAATGAAATTTGAAGGAAAAAATCGAGTCGACTGAATACACAATATATCCTTCAAAAAATAATTCCACTGCTATACAAGAAATTTAAAGAATTACATCATCTCAGGATGAAACAATTTTATTCACCAACTTATTGAATAATGACAATGGTGTTGGTAAATCACTAAAAGGGGCAAAGTATAAAAATATTTAATTTTGCGGAAGTAGAAGAATAACAGAATTTTTGTTGTTTTAAAATGAGAGGAAATACATTTATTTATAGAAAACAAAGGGTAGTGTGAAAAAATGTTTATTGTGACTTATCAGAAAGGTTAAAACTATTTGTAAAAGGTGCAACCTTTCAGAAAGTTCACAACATTTCATAAATGTCACAAACTTATCATGAAGTCATAACTTTTCATTTAAGTTGAAACTTTTCAATAGATGACACAACTTTTGATAAAAGTCGCAACTCTTCATTAAAGTCACAACTCTTCATTAAAGTCACAACTATTTATAAAAGTCGGAACTCTTCATTAAAGTCACAACTCTTTATAGAAGTCACAACTCATCATCATACTCAGATCTTTTCATGAAAGATGAAGGCTAGTTTTAGAAATAAATAAATTTAAAAGGAAATTCTTGCTTGTAGTGGCGCCACATAGGGGCCCTATGGTTCTCCTTTATATAAATATATAAGATATCATTCTATAAAAAACACTATATAAATAGTTAGTTTCAACCATATTCACTATAAATGTTGTGTTACAAAATAATAACTTAGCATTTATAAAACAAAATGTATATGAACAATAAATAACTAAAGTCAACAAATAACAAATATTCAATGCTACTCATTATAATTAACAGTGAGTTGTACCAAATTTTTTATCTTAAAAAAATTTAATCAAATATGAATAGAAAATTTTTTAGCTAATTTTTGTAGTGTATTTCTATATGTAACCGATTGTTCTAACGATACATGTCACAATTGAATGAACAGAATATATACTTACTTAGTGAAATTATATCCAAGATCATAGCCTGAGCCAATAGTTTAAAAAAATCTAAAATAGAGGATTAAATTGATTAATAATTATAGTTGACCCATAATAAATATAATATTTGACTACTATTAATTAAAGCATATTCAAAATATTATTATTTTGTGTTTTGGCTAAAAAATACTCCCTTTTTTTTGTTGGCTCACAGATACCCCTAACTTTAACTAATGCCACCAATCGTTCCATGTGAAAGATAATTTGTCACGTGACCAATACTTATCAATATCCACCATGGAAAATCATGTAATTTAATACCCATTAGCCCTTTCATTTTGAAATCCACACCAACCGTTACTCAACTTAACGAGCAACTATACGAGCATATTACTTGTCCTTCCATTCCTAAGACAAACAATACACCCACCTTTCAATCCACTTTCCTCCATATATCCAAACAAATTTCATGAACACTACTCACATACACAATTTTCTCCCCTAAAACTACACAAAACCTCAATGCACTCCACAAACGAAAGATAATTTTGATCAATTTTTAATAATTCTCAGGTAGTTTTGACTCTTATCAAATTAAAAAATAAAAGAATAAATAAGAAGAAAAAAGTTTTTTTAACAAGAATCAAATAACCCTATTTTTTGTTACATATAATAAATAAAAATAAAAAGTTATTTCAAGGTAAATAATAATGATAAATAGATCCCTTCTTATCTTGCACTTTCTCTTCCCTCATTGTTCCTCTAGTTTTGTTTTTAAAGTGATAGATAGATTTATATATTTCAAATATCTACATCTTCAAAAAATTATTTTTGGTGAATTTACGAATCTTCTCCTATGATTTTATGCCACTGAACAATTATAAAAGAACAAATTACCCCTTATTCTACAAAAACTCAAGTGTGAAAAACGTATATATAAGTTGATTAATTAATAATTAGACTTTAACATAAAAATGTGGGACTTCTAGAACATCTAATTGTCACGACCCAAAACGAGCCGCGAGTGGCACCCACACTTATCCTACTATGTGAGCGAACCAACAAATCTAAACCCCAACATAATGCGGAAGACTCAAAATCTTATTAAATAAACCAATAAATAAACATTCTAAAATTTATCAACTATTATCCCCAAAATCTGGAAGTCATCACCACAAGAACATCTATCCTCAAATTACTAAATCTAAGAGTATTTAAGAAACTAAAATAAGTAAATGAATGGTCCATGCCCGAACTTCAAGGACATCAAGACACGAATGAGAGAATCTAGTCCAAGCTAGGAACAATAGCTCAACCTGAAATCTGATATGCTGAAGACTGGCTAGAGTTGCGGACGAGTTGAATTTGATGGCACGTTTGCTGCATTCCATAATTAACAAAGAAGGGAAATAAAAGTAGGGGTCAGTACAAGTACTGAGTAGGTATCATCGGCCAACTCAAAATAGAAAGCAATATATATCAGGTAATAATATAAAATCAACTACAACACTCAACAGGTGGCAACAACAAGAACATCTATTAGGGCTCAAGCCTCCACACCATACTCATTTTGGAATTAGGTTCTTTAAATTGATTATATTACCATAATTAAAGATTCATTCGCTTTATTCCTCTTGTGTCGGAACGTGACACTCCGATCCCCTAATACTACGTGTCGGTTCGTGACACCCGATCCCCTAATCTCATTACTTTAGTTCATCAAGCCTTCCTTTATGTCAAGGCATCATCATAAATAGGGAGATTTTAAGGTTTAAGATTCACAGCCTCATCTTTCCAATCCATTACAATTACAAAATCACATCATGCAACCACACAATTAAGCATATAGAAGACTTTACAATATCACCCAATACATATCATTCGCTATTTAGAGTTTATTATCACATAGCATAAACCATAACCTACCTCCACCGAAGAATCGTGATCACGCAAGCTATCTCCCCAATGTCCTTGCTGTCTCTTCGTTCTTCTCTCTCTCTCGCTCGTTCTCTCTTCTTTTCTTTTTAATTTTTCTCTTCTTCAAACCCTTTTTTTTTTACCCTAATTATCAAATAATTAAGTATAAAAGATGATAAAAGTAACCCACTATTTATTTCAAGGTTATCTCCCTTAACCCCCAAGTAATTAAATTATTAACATTAACCCACTAATTTTATAATTATAATCATGAATAGTCCAAAATGCCCCTTAAAAACTCTAAGCAGAAATCCGACTCAGTCGAGGTTACGCCACTCGTGACGGCCCGTCGTACCTGCGACGGTCCGTCCTGCACGTCCGTCACAAAGTTCAGAGACTCAATTTCAGTAAAAGGTCTGTGACGGTCCGTCGTGGCTACGACGGTCCGTACTGCAGTTCCGTCGTGAAGTTCAGAGAGTTGATCCCAGTACCCAGATTTTCAGAGTTTAAGTGTTTTGGAACGATGACCCCCCGACGGTCCGTCGTGCCCATGACGGTCCGTCGTAGGATCCGTCGACCCAGTCAGTTGTTATCAGAAATAAACTCTACTGCTCGAATCGACTAAACAGGTCGTTACAATAGATACCAATTTACCCATCGTTCGTCCCCGAACGATCACAGGAAGAAAAGCAAGGGCGAGAAAGCGTACCTGAATCTGTAAAAAGGTGTGGGTATCATTCTTGCATATCAGCCTCCTTCTCCCAGGTGGACTCTTCAACTGGCCGATTCTTCCATTGAACTTTGATTGATGCAATCTCCCTTGATCTCAACTTGCGGATTTCTCTATCTAGAATAGCAACAGGCTCCTCCTCATAAGACAAATTCTCGTCGAGAAGAACTGAATCCCAACGAATAATGTAGTTCCCATCTCCATGGTACTTTTTCAGCATAGACACATGAAATACCGGGTGCACTCCTGAGAGTCCTGGAGGAAACGCCAATTCATAAGCCACCTCCCCCACACGTTTCAAAACTTCAAATCGCCCAATATACCTTGGACTAAGTTTACCTCGCTTACCAAACCGCATCACCCCTTCCATGGGTGAAACCTTCAGCAAGACTTGTTCACCCTCCATGAAATATAAGTCCCTAACATTTCGATCTGCATACTCCTTCTGTCTGCTCTGAGCTGCAAGAAGCTTGTCCTGGATGAATTTTACCTTATCTACCGACTCCCTCAAAAGATCGGTACCCCAAGGTCTTACCTCAAATGCATCAAACCAACCAATGGGAGACCTACATCTCCTCCCATACAGTGCCTCAAATGGAGCCATATCAATACTTGAGTGATAGCTATTGTTGTATGAGAACTCTGCTAAGGGTAAGAATTTATCGCAATGAGCACCAAATTCTATCACACATGCACGAAGCATATCCTCCAACACCTGAATCGTTCGCTCAGACTGTCCATCTTTCTGAGGGTGGAATGCAGTACTAAGATCCAACCTAGTACCTAATTCAGCATGCAATGTTCTCCAAAACTTAGAAGTAAACTGCGTACCTCTATCTGATATGATTGAGAGTGGAACTCCATGCAATCGAACAATCTCTGAGATATAGAGTTTGGCTAACTTCTCTGCATTGTGGGTCATCTTGACCGGAATTAAGTGAGCAGACTTAGTTAATCTTTCAACAATTACCCAAATAGAATCAAACTTACCCAATGTCTTTGGAAGACCGACCACGAAATCCATTGCAATCCTTTCCCACTTCCATTCAGGAATGGGCATTCTCTGAAGGGTTCCTCCAGGCCTCTGGTGTTCATACTTTACTTGCTGACAATTCGGGCATTTGGAAACAAAATCTACAGTATCGCGCTTCATTCTACTCCACCAAAAATGTTGCTTTAGATCGCGATACATTTTGGTTGCACCAGGATGTATAGAATATCCAAAACTATGAGCCTCTGTAAGAATAGTGTGAATCAAATCATCAACACGGGGTACACATACCCTTCCCTTAATCCTCAAAACACCTTCTTCATCAATTATTGCCTCTTTAGACTCTCTTCGCAATACCATATCTCGAATTCGGCTCAGCTTCTCATTAGTAAACTGCTTTTCCTTAATCTTGTCAAGAAAAGAGGATCTTGCCTCCACACAGGCCAAAAGTCCTCCTTTCTCTAGTATCTCCAACCTCATGAGGTCATTAGCCAAAGTCTGAACCTCTCTAGCCAATGGGCGTCTAGAAACTTGTAAGTGGGCTAAACTACCCATGCTCCCTGCTTTTCTACTTAAAGCATCTGCCACAGCATTAGCTTTTCCTGGGTGATACAAAATAGTGATATCATAGTCCTTCAGTAGTTCCATCCACCTCCTCTGCCTCAAATTTAAATCTTTCTGAGTAAAGACATACTGTAAACTACGATGATCTGTATAGACTTCACATTTGACCCCATATAGGTAATGTCTCCATTGCTTTAATGCAAATACTACTGCAGCCAACTCCAAATCATGAGTCGGATAGTTACGCTCATGCACTTTTAATTGCCTTGAAGCATAGGCAATTACATTTCTTTCCTGCATTAGCACTGCACCCAAACCAGAATAAGATGCATCACAATAAACGATGAAATTCTTACCTTCCACTGGCAGGGTAAGAATTAGTGCAGTAGTCAACAAGGTCTTGAGTTTCTGAAAACTTTCCTCACATTCATCCGACCATACAAAGGGAACATTCTTCTTAGTTAAATTTGTTAGCTGGAAGCAATAGAAGAAAATCCCTTGACAAATCGACGGTAGTAGCTAGCTAGACCAAGAAAGCTTCTTACCTCTGTAACATTAGTAGGTCTTACCCAACTCTTCATTGCTTCAATCTTAGAAGGATCCACCATCACTCCATCCTTAGAAACCACATGCCCCAAGAAGGACACTGAATCTAACCAAAACTCACACTTGGAGAATTTGGCATAAAGCCTTTTCTCCCTCAACAACTCCAATACAATTCTCAAATGCTCCTCATGTTCTTTCCTGCTCTTTGAGTATATCAGTATATCATCAATGAATACAATGACAAAGAGATCCAGATATGGCTTAAAAATCCCGTTCATCAGACTCATGAAAGCAGCAGGGGCATTCGTAAGCCCAAAAGACATTACTAAGAATTCGTAAAGCCCATACCTGGTTCGAAAGGCTGTCTTCGGCACATCTGCTGCCCGTATTTTCAATTGATGATAACCGGATCTCAGATCAATTTTAGAGAAGACACAAGAACCTTGTAACTGATCGAACAAATCATCAATTCGAGGAATAGGGTACTTGTTCTTAATAGTTACCTTATTCAGCTGCCTATATTCTATGCACATCCGAAGACTTCCATCCTTCTTCTTCACAAATAAAACAAGAGCTCCCCAAGGGGATGCACTTGGTCTAATGAAACCTTTACTTAACAACTCCTGAAGTTGGGCCTTTAACTCCCTTAACTCAGCTGTAGCCATTCTATAAGGGGGGATGGAAATGGGGCGAGTACCCTGCTCCAGATCAATACAGAAATCGATATCCTTATCCGGTGGCATACCAGGAAGGTCTGCAGGAAACACATCCAGAAACTCGCAGACTATCGAAACAGATTCGATCGAAGGTACTTTGGAAGTATCAACCCTGAGATGTGCCAAGAAGGCTAAAAAACCTTTACTAACCATCCTCTTAACGCGAAGAAAAGAGATAATACGGACTGGGGTGGAAATGTAGTCACCCCCCCACACTAGCGGATCTGTCCCAGGCTTGGCCAATGTCACAGTTTTTGCATTACAATCTAAGATTGCAAAATGTAGAGAAAGCCAAGTCAAACCCAGAATTACATCAAAATCCACCATTTCTACGATAATAAAGTCTACATAGGTATTGCTCCCTACAAAAGTCACAAGGCAAGACCTATACACCTTCTCAACTATCACAGACTCACCCACAGGAGTAGAGACACTAATAGGCATGTCAAGCAATTCGCAATGTAAATCAAGACCAGTATAAAATGAGGAAGATACATATGAAAATGTGGATGCAGGATAAAATAGTACAGAATCCATGCAATCACAGACCAAAAGATTACCTGTGATAACAGCATGAGATGTCTCTGCTTCAGACCTCCCGGGGAAAGCATAACAATGGGCCCTATCACCTGTCTGTCCATTGCCCCTATCATGTTGCGCCGTAGCAGTTCCAGCTTGCCCGCCACCCCGATTGATTGGGTGACAACCATTACCTTGGCCACCGCGTCCCCCAGAATGGCGGCTTCTCCCATGACCACCTCTACCTCTAACTATTGGGGGTCTGTAACTCGGTTTTGGACAAAACCTCCGAATATGTCCAGTCTCTCCACATCCATAACACTCTCTGGAATCAAGCATAGGTCTCTGTGAGAACGACGGAGTCTGAGGATAACCTCCAAACTAAGAGAATTGTTGACCGGTCTGCGGTGGACCCTCAGCTACAGCCTGCAGGGAAGACTGAATAGGGTGGTTTTGGTAACCTCCTTAACTCTGCCCTCTGGAGTAAGAACCTCTAAACTCACCTCCCTTACGGAACTTTTTAGATGTAGACGCCATGGTCAAGTCGTATGGCTTCACCCCCTCCACTTCTATCACAAAATCAACCACTTCCTGAAAGGATTTGGCTGCAGCAGCTACCTGTAATGCTGGGATCCGCAAATCTGACCCCAATCCCTTCACGAATCCGCGAATCCGCTCTTGTGGACTGAAACAAAGCTGAGTGGCATACCTAGATAGTGCACGAAATTTAGCCTCATACGCAGAAACAGACATCCTTCCTTGCTCTAGGCTCAGGAAATCATCTCTCCTCCTATCCATCAACGTTCGGGGTATATACTTCTCCATGAATAAGCTAGAGAATGATGCCCAATTCATAGGTGGTGCCTGTGCTGGTTGACACTCAACATGCGACCGCCAACACCTTTTGGCATCCCCTGAAACTGGTAGGTCACAAACTCTACCCCAAATCGTTCTACTATGTCCATCTTATGCAGCAACTCATGACAATCAACCAGAAAATCATAGGCATCTTCAGATTCAGCACCCTTAAATACTGGAGGTTTTAACTTTACTCTCTATTCTAGGCTCAGGAAATCATCTCTCCTCCCATCCCTCAAAGTTCGGGGTATATACTTCTCCATGAATAAGCTAGAGAATGATGCCCAATTCATAGGTGGTGCCTGTGCTGGTTGACACTCAACATGCGACCGCCACCACCTTTTGGCATCCCTCTGAAACTGGTAGGTCACAAACTCTACCCCAAATCGTTCTACTATGTCCATCTTATGCAGCAACTCATGACAATCAACCAGAAAATCATAGGCATCTTCAGATTCAGCACCCTTAAATACTGGAGGTTTGAACTTTAAGAACTTAGTGAAAAGTTCGTGCTGATCACTTGTCATTATGGACCCTGTAGTCAATCGAGGAAACGTGCCTATTTCCAATGAGGCATCCATGCGGGGAGCCACAGCGGCTGCATGTTGTACCCCCTGAACCTGAGGTGCTGGTGCAGAATACACTGGAGGTGTCTGGACCTGATCAGATAACCCGCTAAGATAAGCAAGAACCTGGTTAATCATCTCTGGGGTAGGTTGGGGTGGTAATTCCTCATCTTGAACTTGCTTATTTTCCCCTTCCTCACCCTCTCTTACTACCTCATCAGTCGGTGGTGGAGTCACTGCCCTATTACTATCTGGACCAGGTGTTCGTCCTCTACCTCTAGAGGGTGTCCTCCTTCGACCTCTACCACGGCCTCTTGCCACTGCTCCTGCTCGAGCTACAGCCCCAGTGGCTGGTTCAGACGCACCCTGTCCTGCCGGTGCTGGTGTTGAAACAGTCGTTGCTCTAGTTTTGACCATCTGTGAAATAGAGTGAGGATGTCAGATACCAATTTGTATCACCTAGATACCGATTGGATCCAAGTAATAGCACGAAAGAAGGAAAGAATGGAATTTTCCTAAAGTCCTATAGCCTCTCAAGGAAAAGTAAAGGCGTCCCCCTACCGTTCCTCAAGACTCTACTAGACTTGTTCTTGTGTGATGAGACCAACGAACCTAATGCTCTGATACCAAGTTTGTCACGACCCAAAACGAGCCGCGAGTGGCACCCACACTTATCCTACTATGTGAGCGAACCAACAAACCTAAACCCCAACATAATGCGGAAGACTCAAAATCTTATTAAATAAACCAATAAATAAACATTCTAAAATTTATCAACTATTATCACCAAAATCTGGAAGTCATCACCACAAGAACATCGATCCTCAAATTACTAAATCTAAGAGAATTTAAGAAACTAAAATAAGTAAATGAATGGTCTATGCCCGAACTTCAAGGACATCAAGACACGAATGAGAGAATCCAGTCCAAGCTAGGAACAATAGCTCACCCTGAAATCTGATATGCTGAAGACTGGCTAGAGTTGCGGACGAGTTGAAGTTGATGGCACGTTTGCTGCATTGCATAATTAACAAAGAAGCAAAATAAAAGTAGGGGTCAGTACAAGTACTGAGTAGGTATCATCGGCCAACTCAAAATAGAAAGCAATATATATCAAGTAATAATATAAAATCAACTACAACACTCAACATGTGGCAACAACAAGAACATCTATGAGGGCTCAAGCCTCCACACCATACTCATTTGGGAATTAGGTTCTTTAAATTTATTATATTACCATAATTCAAGATTCATTCTCTTTATTCCTCTTGGGTCGGAATGTGACACTCCGATCCCCTAATACTACGTGTCAGTTCGTGACACCCGATCCCCTAATACTACGTGTCGGTTCGTGACACCCGATCCATTAACCTCATTCTTTTAGTTCATCAAGCCTTACTTTATACCAAGGCATCATCATTAATAGAGTGGATTTAAAGTTTTTAATATTCCACAGTATCATCATTATAATCCATCACAATTTACATAATCATAATCATGCAACCACACAATTAAGCATATAGAAGACTTTACTATATCACCCAATACATATCATTCGCTATTAAGAGTTTACTATCACATAGCATAAACCATAACCTACCTCCACCGAAGAATCGTGATCACGCAAGCTATCTCCCCAATGTCCTTGCTGTCTCTTCGTTCTTCTCTCTCTCTCGCTCGTTCTCTCTTCTTTTCTTTTTATTTTTTCTCTTCTTCAAACCCTTTTTCTTTTACCCTAATTATCAAATAATTAAGTATAAAAGATGATAAAAGTAACCCACTATTTATTTCAAGGGTATCTCCTTTAACCCCCAAGTAATTAAATTATTAACATTAACCCACTAATTTTATAATTATAATCATGAATAGTCCAAAACGCCCCTTACAAACTCTAAGCAGAAATCCGACTCAGTCGAGGTTACGCCACTCGTGACGGCCCGTCGTACCTGCGACAGTCCGTCCTGCACGTCCGTCACAAAGTTCAAAGACTCAATTTCAGTAAAAGGTCTGTGACGGTCCATCGTGGCTACGACGGTCCGTACTGTAGTTCCGTCGTGAAGTTCAGAGAGTTGATCCTAGTACCCAAATTTTCAGAGTTTAAGTGCTTTGGAACGATGACCCCATGACGGTCCGTCGTGCCCATGACGGTCCGTCGCAGGATCCGTCGACCCAGTCAGTTATTATCAGAAATAAACTCTACTGCTCGAATCGACTAAACATGTCGTTACACTAATAAAATTAGAGCTAGACAAGTATTAACATAAGATTATCAATTTCCCCTCCCCCCCACCCTCCCGGAACAATCATATACGTTTTTATGGAGGAAGGCTATTGAGTGTATAACATGTCTATAACAAGAACAAAACCTAAATTATCTAATTTGCTTCTTCTATAAACACATAAAAATATTTATTAATAATTAAAACAACATAAACAACTATACAAATGGTGTTATAACATAAAAAAAGATGAATTAAATATTTACTAGAGAAAAACTAAAATCCGAAATGGTATCGATGTTACAATCAGAACAAGCATAATATCAATTAAATCTCTTTTGAAAAGATAATTAAACCGAATTTATTTATTTAAAAAATCAAGGGTTTTGAGTTGAATATATATTTGTAGAGATGTCACCTTTGTAGTCATGACTTCAACAAATCCACCAATTTACCAATTTTCTCTATTCCCTGATCAACTAGCACCACCAAAACATCATCCATAATACCATAATAACCAGTTTCTATTGATTTTCTATTCCTTCAAAAATTTCAGAAAAGGAGATACAAAACACTAGTTTTCTATATAGAAGCTTGAATTTATTGGAGGTCACAATTAACCCTTTTTGAGGTATTATATAGTAATTACAATGGTAAGTGAGTATGTGTAAATAACTTTTTAGTCCTTATACTATAGGTTTGGTCCACATTTAGTTCTCATATTATTCATTTTTTCATAATTTATATTTAATTAATATAATCATTAGGTTTGGGTCTTCATACTAATGAAAGTTGAATATTTAACAAAGACATATATATTTACACCTTATCTTCTTGCTTTAAAAAACTGTAAGTTCTAAACTCAATAAAGCCCTAAATCATATATGCGAAACCCTAAAAAACCGAAGGCTCTAAACCCTAAATTCTTAAAATCCGTAAATTCTAAACGTAAAAACACAAAAAACACTAATTCCTAAACCGTAAACCCTAAAAACCAAAGAAATACTAATCCTTAAAATTCCTAAAATCCCCTAAAGCTAAAAAAAATTCTATGCTCTAACCCTATAAAACCCTAAATTGTATATGCTAAACACTTAAAAAAATAAAAACGAAAAAACCTTAAGCCTTAAACTAGGTAATGAATTAAGGTGTTACTTTGCAATAAATGTGAGTTGTAAGAGTGTGGTATTGTGACATTTATATGAGACTAATTGTCACCCCCCGAGCCTACACCCTGGACGTGGCCGCCACTCGAAGATCATTGTTGGCCCAACCCTTAGTTTAGCTTACTTAACTCAGCAGAAGACTAAACTCAACTTAAAGAAGAAATAAGATATGCTTAAAGGAAACTACATATGATATCTGGCCATGAAGGAACTCAAGTTTCAACAAGCAACAATAAACTGTCAACTAAAATACTAGTGTCTACGAAGCCTCTAAATTGACTGAAGAGGCATGTTGGGACAGAATCCAAAACATCCTAAAACTAAACTACTAAACAAAAACAAAATGGATGTCCTCCGGAATGCAAGGATGCTCATCAGTGACTCTGGAGCTCAATCTGGATCAACGAAACGCCGCGTGATGATCCTGGTTACTTACTTCTGCACCATAAAAGATCCAGGCCAAGTAACATCAGTACATTGAATGTACGAGTATGTGAGTTTGTAAGTGAAACAAAAGTTAGGCTAGAAAGTGTGTAAGAACTAATACTTATCTTGGCTCTATTCAACTCATGATCTACTAACTCTTATTCAATATAAGCAGTTAAAATAAATGCAATATAAGGAAATGCTGACTGACAATATGCTTAAGTCTCTGAGTGTATATATACAAGCACACAATAATATCAAATACAATATTGATGTATTTTAAAAATAAAATACTGTTGTGTATAAAATTACAATTTACCTAAGGGAGATTCTCTAAACTAAAACCATCACTTAAGAGCTATAGTGATGATACAGATGTCTACCGCACCCTGCCAGCGTATCCTATACCCGGTCAAAGGTATAATACCTCAACTGCCTAATGAATCCACTAGTAATTTGTGAAAAAGAATTATCTAAAGAGTATGACCCTTTTCTACCCATGGTGGCTACCATGGTTTATGTGGGCTATGAGTTATCTTAATTCTCCCCCATATCGGTGCTCAATACTACTCCCACAAATATACTGGCTCTTATGTTTAAAAACATACAGATTCTGTGGTTTGAGATTAATTCTCAAAACATAGCTTTTTAAAAAGCTCTCTTAGAAACCATAGTTTCCTTTTTCTTCTATTAAAGATAGTGATAGGCTCTGTGGAAGTCTAGCTTCCCTTCGTTCTCAAAATCTTGAAAACATTTTGTTTAAATCCTTAGGGACTACTTAGTTCCCTTATAACACTTGAGAAGTGAACTCAACTTGATACTCTTTGCTTACATGAAACTTTAACTCGTAGGGAATACTTAGTTTCTTTATAAATTTTGAGAAATGAATTCAAATCTTTACTCTTTCTTGACTTGACCTTTATGTCTTTAAAACAAAAATAAAAATGTTTGTGAATGACTTTAGAAAACATAATAATTTTACTTTGACTTGTTTCTGAACTCGTAGACTCCGCTCTTAACTTCCTTAACATTGATCTTAACTTTCCCTGTATAGGATAATGGAATCAAGGATCATGATCTCCTGTTTATGGATGATTTCGTGATATTTAGATGTACTCAAGAGTGTTGGAATCAATTAGGAATGAAGGGTACATCACTTAGGAACTAGTACAAAAAGATCGGGAAAGAACGGGAACTTCAGGGGCTCCTGGCACTCTTAGAGGCGCAGAGCGCCTAGCCTGACGGGCAGAGCTTTGCATCAATATAAAGAACTCACTTAAATTCTCCTAAGATAAGAATTCTGGCCATATGAAAATGACCAAAACTCACTTTTGAAATCTGGAAATTTTAAAGATTTCCTTACTTATTTCCAAATTTGATTCTTCTTGTTTCCTTAGCTTAAACATAGTTTATCTAGAATAGAGATGTTACAGTGGTAAATTTTTACTTAGTTATTAGCCTAACAAGTGCATTAAAAGATGTACCCAAGACTTTATGTAGTCATACAAAATTATAAGTAAGTTAATTATTTTTTCTGTGCATCTCGATAATTATTTGAACTATCAATGTGGAGTAGACTAATGTAAGCTTTATTTATTACTCTTAAGAGTCTGGTCGAAGGGATCATATATAGGCAATGATAAGCGTCTTATATAAAGTTCAAGTTTCCTCTACTTTGGTAGATATGAACTTAGAAGGATGGTAATAGTGGGCTAAGAAAGAGAAATCAAACTATTAACAAATAAAATAAGCGACTTTATAGGTCAATACGGGTAACAATTATATAAAGAATTCTATATAAGCGGAAAGAGGCTAAGATAATCAAGTCATAAAGAAAACTAAGAAGGGATATTAGTTACTACAGATAGAGAGTTCAGTAGCCATGCGATTAGCCATTTCCCAGTCCACCCATAGACGACTTCCTTGCAATCCTAAAGTAGCAATACTGACAAAAGGGATTTCATAAAAAAAATAAGAATGACCAAAGAAAAATGACAAACTGTAATAACTATTAGGTTATTTTTGGAAATTTTGATTATCTGTTTAACTTGAGTTAATTAAATGATGAGTAATTGTAGATAATTGACTTAATTGATAGTTATTGGGCCAAAGTGATAATTATTAAATACCCTATGTTATTTGACCTATATTTATTGAATAAAGTTGGTTAAATTTATCACTTTTAGTACATAATAATTATTTTTTTTTGAAAAACAAAACAAAACAAGAAATTACCTAAGCAGAGCTCTGCGCGGCCATGGTAGGAACTGCTGACCTCGTTAATCGTCAGGTAAAAGTTATCACTACATTAAGTAAGTCTATGATTATGTATAAATATTATTATAAGATAAATTATTATTATTAATATGTGGGAAAGAGAAAAAAACAATTGAAAAAGTTTGGTTTAAATCATTAATGGCAATCATTGGCCGATGATTGCCCAATTTGCCAATTCAGATTTTTTTTTATTTTATGTTATTTACGGATTATAGGTATGTAATATATGGAATAGAGAGATTAACGTACTGGTTCTTGTTTTTTCTTTTTAAATAGGTCTTATATATATCATATTATATAGTTATCCTAGTTTGATAAATTATCGTATGTAATTAAATATAAAGGTATAAAATTATATGAAAATTATTATATATAGCATATTGGAGAAACTGAAACTCAACTCTAGGTTTGAAATTTGAAAATATGAGAATTATCATGTTAATTAACATCAAGATTAGAAACATGAGTATAAATTTTGGTGAATTTTTCTGTCAAAGCTAAAAACATAGTAATACGAGTGTTATTAGTTTTGAAATCTTATTGTAGGCATTTATTGGAATAAATTGCTTTGAGTTGGGAGTTCAACAAAAAGAGGAGGCTCAAGTCCCAATGATTGTTTGACTATTTGTTATATGTAAATTTCTAAACTCTTTCTAAGTGTATGAAATGCGTGTATTTCCTTGTAGTATATGATTACGAGTAACGGGATTGGTGATGGGCTGACTTGTTGACATTGATTAATTCTAATGATGAAAAAAAAGGATAACAAAAGGCAATGTGATTAATTGTTTATGTGTGATGTGTTGAGAAAGTGTTGAAGGCTTGTTGAATCATTGTTGATGTGACTTCATGTTTGTGTAGTTGGAACTGTGCGTTGTTATGAAAATTGTCATCTCCTCATTATTTGTATGAACTTGTTATTTGCATTATTCTGAGGCATTGGTTGTGACAAGTGTTATGTGCATTGAGAAAGAATGAGTACTTAAGAGGATGTACTATTTGGAGGGACGTATCGCGCGCCGCGATGGATACTATATTTCGATGGACGTATCGCATGCCGCGATGGTTACTATTACCGAGAGTCGTGTCGTGCACCGCGACTGATGCATGGACAGATATGTTCCCCATGAGTCCCGGACTGAGAGACAGCGGGCGTGTATAACTAGGTCAGACATGCATCATTATACTTGACAATGCATTCCATTGCATTACACACACTTATCATTAGTGAACTTGATATTGTGTTTTGTTGATCTTGTAACAGCCTTTCTGCGAAATTTGTGATTGATTAATACTGAGTTTATTATTGAGGATATGTAATTTGTTGAATTGTTGTTGTTGAGGGTATGTAATTTGTTGAAGTATTGTTATAGAGGATATGTATTTTGTTGAATTGATTTTGTTGAGGATATGTTATTTGTTAAAGAGTTTTTGTGGATCATATGTAATTTGTGTAAGTGTTATTGTTGATCTACGTGCTATGTAAACTGCGAGCTGTTAGGTTGGGCTGATTTGTATGCAGTTGTAGTTGTGGAGGTTCGGTTGGGGGTTGTAGGAGTATCCGTATTTAATCTTCTTAGATTGTGTTTAGAGGTTACTTGATGAGTACCGTGTGATTTGGTACTCACCCCTTGCTTTTTCAAAATTTTTTGTAGGTTACTAGCCCGGACCTTTATGATACATTCTCTTCTTTTTCGAGGCTTCCTGGAGAATTGTGAGGTAGTTGTTGGTCATCTCAGCATACCTATTTACTCCTGTTTATGATTTTCTTCTACTCTAGAAACAATATCATATGAGACTTATATTTTCTTTTGAATCAATTGTAATACTATAGAGGCTTGTACACGTGAAAACCAGGTTTGGTGGGTACTTATATTTTCTTTTGATTCAATTGTAATACTTTAGAGGCTTGTACACGTGAAAACCAGGTTTGGTGGGTACTTTTAAGTAACTTATAAATTTTTCGCATTTTATTGAAACAATTGAGTTTTAGGCTGACTTGTCTTGGTGGGATAAGACGGGTGCCATCACGACCAATTTTGGGTTGTGACACAAACCTTGACTAGTGAATATCTTTAGTGTTCTCTTGTAAACATCTTCTTTACGTAGACAAAGATATTACACTGTGATAACAAAGAGCATCCTAATTCCTGACAATATGATTAGTTGTCTAGTGGTGGATAAAATATGAAACAGATTATACTGTATATTGACCAATCATGATCAGTAACTATGTAAATAACTTTGTGCCACAAGATACCAGACAAAGTGTTGATCTCTCATTTTAGTTTTTCGTTATAAAATTGTTGGTTTATTACCCTAATTTTATTGTTTAGTTAAATATTGTGTAGTAAGATTAATAAATTTTTGGCACCCATTCATCATTATTTTTATTGATTTCTTTAAAATTTGAAGACTTTTGAAGAAATTTCTGGGTATGCAACTGTAGTAACCCCCAACTTCCTTGGAATTGAGACATGGTTGTTATTGTATTCAGAAACGATAAGGTAACATCATTATAATGCATCTACTTTTATAAACATGAAATTAATATCAGGTACTTTTCACAATTTGTACTACAGAAGAATATAAAGCTTCCTGCATAGTACTGTACACAAAAAAGACTTGAATGAATGATTATGCATTCCATGCTTTTCAATGTAAAGAAGAACAAAGAAGGAAAATAATGATCATGAAAATATAATGCACACATGAAATAGGAATAAGGCGCTTGTACCGATTCCAAGGCAAGGTATGCATTTACACATAGTCTGATTACCTCGTTTGTTGTAGTAACTTTCAAATCCAGTTCCTTGGCAACTCTGACATTTACCAGTCCACTCATAGACAACTTCCTTGAAATCCTAATTTAGCATTAATGACCAAAGGGATTTCATCAAAAAATAAAAATGACCAAAGAAAAATGACAATGCTAGACCAGTCAATATCTTTCGCATTGTCTTGTTAACATCTTCTTTGCGTAGACAAATATATTACACTGTGATAACAAATAGCATAGTCATTCCTGTCAATGTTTTTAATAGTCTAGTGGTTAATAATATTTGAAACAGATTAGACTGTACATTGACCAATCAAGATTAATCACTCTTTAAATAACTTTGTGCCACAAGATATCAGAACAAGTGCTGATCTTTTTCTTTTTCTTATTTTGGTAACCAAGAAATTTCGAGGGTTATTCGCACACAGTTTGAAACTTGACGGATTATTATCCCGCTACTTTATCATTTTCCACTTAATTACCAAGATTTTATCTATGTATATGAAGTGTGCCTAACCCACATATCACATGCTATGCTCTTACCACTAGACAGAAAGCCTAAGCCTCAATAGATAGTTCTTTTGTTCAATAGAAGATGCTTTTCATTAGACCCTACACAAGCATTAATGCCCCGTCCTCAAAATAATATTTATAATCAAATTTAAATAGGAACAGAGTTTCCATATTCAACTCCCAACACTAGCAACTATTTTCCCAGAGGGGAGAGTTCAACCTGAAATCCTCCACAATTTAGGGTTCAACGTCACTACCCCAACATTGAGAATTCATTAAATAACCCATTCTTTCTATGAAAAATATTGTTGATTGTGTTCTTTAACAACATCAACATAAAACATTATTGGAAATTTTGAATCACTTCCTTCTATCCCACTCTTATTTGTCGCGATTATATTGCTCGGATAAGACATATTTGGTTCAGCAATATGTTGCTGAAAATTAGCATTTATTGTTCCAAGTGCATCACTAGTAGCATTTTCAGCCTAAATATAACACATTGTTCTACTACCTATATACATGTTTGTATTTCCTGCATTCACTTTCAAATTGTAATCATTAATCGTCAAATTTCCAATACCTATATCAAACATTATTTTCTATCTGAATGTGTTGTTTTATGATCTACATGGAGTTCCATGTTGTACTAACTTTGAGTATGATGATTCCAAGCGTTAAATGCCGAGTCAGGCGTATGAGTAATGTTTCCAATAATGGTCTATACTAATGTTGTTGAAGCACACCACTAAACCAAACATTTCGAATAATGGACTATACTGCTGCTGTTGAAGCACACCACCAACATTATTTTTCATTAAAAAAAAGGGTTATTTAATTAATTCTCAATGTTGGGGTAGTGGGGTTGAACCTTAAATTGTCGAGGATAGAGTTTTTTTTTAATTGAACTCGCCCGTGTGGCAAAAATGTTGCTGGTATTGGTAGTTCAAAATAAATTCACTAGTGCTCTTTGGATTTTATTAGGAATATTATTTTTATGACAGGGCATTGTCCCATATTTTCTATTGCTACTCTTTCGTTGAGATTCATTGAAAGATTTTTGGCCTGATGTACGATGACTACGTTTGCGCTCTCCTTGTGATCTCGAATTTTTGACGCGATATTTCTAAAATGTTGTTTCAAGAACTGTGGCTTTTCAAGAATATCTAATCAAATTGGATCTAGACAAATCTTAACATAAGATTATCAACTCCCCTCCCCCCTCCTTTGAAAAAACATATACATTTTTATGGAGGAAGGGCTATCGAGTGTATAACATGCCTATAACAAGAACAAAGACTAAACAATCTAATTTGCTTCTTCTATAACAACATAAAAACATTTATGAATAATTAAAAGAACAAATAATAAACAATCTTATTTGCTCTAAATAATTTCGTGATTTGTTTTTACGGAATTATTGGGGTAAATAAAACTAAATTAGTTAAGTTTAAGACTTGGAGAAGAGTGAAAAGAAGAAAGGAAGGGATAAACGTTAAGAATTTGCCAAAAACGTCAAAGCTTTGCGAGTGAAATTCCTTGGGGGTCATCCCTATAAAGGTATCTGAGATGTTGAATGCCTAGTGTTGATTTGATTCATAATTTCGGGTTGTTTTTTTAGTTTAATCTATTGGGTATTGAGGGTACTAATGTCCTAAGTGTTTGGGAAAAGAACCATGGATGTTTAGAGGGTTTAGAGATGAAAAATTAAGGTGCAAGGTCGGAATTTTCTACCTGGGGCATCGCCTGCCAGAGCGCCACAAAAATTCTTCTCATCTGTGGCCTTTGACGCATCGTGCCAATCTGATCGCCATAGAAAGTTCTTTAAACTTCGAGGGTTGTAGCCCCGCGCCTCCGAGAGAGCTAAGGACGTTAGTTCTCCCTATTCATCCTCCACCTTTTTGTACTTAATCTTAAGTGAAGTACCTATGTTTCTTAGTTTATTCCAACACTCTAAGGTACATCTAAATATCATAAAATTATCAATAAACATGAGATCTTGAACCTTGAATCCATAATCTAATTCAAGGAAATTTAAGATCAAAGTCAAAGAACTTAGAAGTCAAGTCTAAAAGTTAAGAAGCTAGCTTAAGTTATTTCTCAAAGTTTTCAAGAGTCTTTAACAACATTTTTAACTTTTTTTAAAGCTCAAGTTTCAAACTAAGCAAAGATGAAAGAGTTAAGTTCCTTTTTCAAAAGTTATAATGGAACAAAGTATTCTCTAAGAGTTAACCTTTTCAGATTTCGAGAAAGAAAGGAAGCTAAGACTTCCAACAGAGCATTTGGCTAGTCTTAGTAAAGAGGAAACTATGATTTATATGAGTGCTTTTAAATTTAAGTTTAAGTAATTACCTCAAACAAGAGAAGAAATTGTTTTAAAAGTATATGAGCTAAGTATTTTTTGGAGTAGTATTGAGTGAAGTTATTCTTTAGTTGAGCAGAGCCAAGATAAGTGTTCCTTCTAAAACTTTTTCAAGCTTAAGTTGTTTTAACATCTCTCGCATACTCGTACATTCAATGTACTGAAGCCAGTTGCTCTGCATCTCATTATGATACAGACGCAAGTAACTAGGATCATCATCATCCAGCGCGTCTTTGATCCAACCGAACACTCAGAATAGGTCTTATATTTACATGTAAATTAGAGTAAGGGTTAGGGTGGATTTTAAATGGGGATTTTCCATGGTGGATAATTATGTTGATTGGTCACATGACAAAAGAAAAATTCACATGGCATGCTTGGTGGCATTATTTAAAGTCAGGGGCATTTGTGAGCCAACCAAAAAAAGTGGGATATTTTTTAGCCAAAACACAACTAAATTCCAAACAATAACTGAAACTAATATTTAAATTTAAAAAATAAAACAATCCTAATTTTGTGAAATTTTTCATACTCATAATTTTCATTCAAATTCTTTTTTTTTCCTTCAAAAAATTTCATAATTTAAATTTTTTTAATTTTTAAATCGAAAATCCAAAAATAAATACTTATTTTTTCCTTTTAAAATTTTTTTAATTCAAAGTATTATAATTTGTAAATTCAAAATCCAAAAAAAAAATTTATCTAACGAAAAATAAAAACATTACAAACTAAAAATTAAACGGCCACTAAAAAATTAAATTACACTTTCTATAAACTCTATTTTATAGAAAATTAGCAACTATATCAATATAACCATTACAAGATTAATTTGTCTCCCATATGGGTGAAAATTGATTTATTTATCTTTAAAGGGACAAATATTGTAATAGAAGTTTAAAACTAAAAATAATTGACTATAAAAAATTGTTGGACTTCTAATACGTTGCTTTAATATAACTTATTTTGTTAAGTTTTTTTCTCTTGGACTGTGGAAGTTTAATTTATTATATCTATATTACATGTATAATGTATCGATTAAGTTTAGAGAATCTTTTTAGTATAGTAAAATGATTTATCACTATGTATATTAATTAGTTTCCATAATATGTATGTTTCAAATGTTCTTTACTAATAACGTGATTATGTAAGACATACTTGCATTCAGATAATTATGATTTTTGTTTTACATTAGTGATAACTTGAATTTTAATTATTTTTTATAAACAAAAGTAGAGACAAAATGAAAAAGTCATTATCTGTTGATAATAAAAGAACTTATTAATTTTGTCTCTATCTCTTCAAGAGCAATGATACTAGAAAATAAAATTTATCTTTTTATTGTCAAATTTAGACAATGAACTACGCTATATATTTATTCATTTACATAAATATTATTATAAAATAAAAATTTGCAAATTAACATTCTCTCAACAATATTATCTTTATAACTAGTTAAATTTTAAAATTATCAATAAATTAATATTTATGATTACATTAATCAACTAATTGCACAACACGCGGGTACGTATACTTGTTTAAAATAATACTCCGTGTCTCCCAATTTATGTGACACATTTCAAATGTCAAGATTCAAACAAGTCTATCTTTGACCATAAATTTTTTATATATCTTTTAAATATTTAGAATTATCAATTATTGTAATTTAAAGTACTTTTTATGTAGTTATCAAATATATATTTCATTTTAAAATATATGAAGATTTCAAGAGCAAATGCTTGGTCAAACTTAAATTGGTTGATTCTCGTAAAGAGAAGTGTGTCACATAAATGGAATAGAGGGAGTAGAATTTAAGATTAAATTGAATCAAAAAAAAATTAAAAAGTCATTAACGTGTAGTTACATCATGTAATTAACAACACTTCATAGTCCCTCACTGAGAATTGGAGAGTGTAGTTACTCCATGCTAATTACACCTTATTACCTGCTGACCAAATAATTACATGATCAATGTAACGACTCAACCTGCTAGTGATATTTTCCAATTTGGGCCTACGCCGACACGACTTAAAATGCATCACTAGTTGGTATTGTTTATTTACATATATACCCAACATCTCTTCGAAGTTTTGTTGATTTGACAACTCTAATATTAACCTGGGTTGTAACATACACACTCTCTATAGACTTAATGGAACTTTAGAGCACATTGACAACACTAATAGAGGAGTGATTTTTGTACCTTTTTGTAACATCCCAACCCACTAGTGATATTGTCTACTTTATAAGGCTTCCACATGTATGTATAGTTTTCCTCTATGTAATCATCATGCCAAGAGTTTTCTTGGGACAAGCAATGATTAAGTGCCGGCCATGTCCTAGGTATAGGCTCGGAGCATGACAAACTTTTTATTAGGTTAAATATTTAAAATTGTCTTAGGATGTCTATGAAGTTGTGTACTCTAGTTTAGCTTATGGATATGTTGTGAACTACACTTAATATAAGGAGGCTACAACACATTTAGGAGATGTTTCTCATTCTTTCGTACTCCAGATTGTGCAATTGAATTGTTTCATAAGAATGTTATTCGAAATCATGCAGTTCTAAAATCCATTAGACTACCCTTCATACTCAACTTGGTTGGAATATCAAATCCCAAATCATTATCGATGAGTTATTCTCAGATGAATTCTTTGGAATGTCAAAGAGACTGAAACTAGGTTTAGAGAAGCCCATCAGTTTGCATAAGTGTATTGATTTGAAAAAATGCATTCTTATTCATTTAAATCATGCTTTCGAGCTAAAAATAAATATATGCACTCAAATTCTCTTCTTTAAACTTTTTTTCAAGTGAATCCCTTTAAGAGGGCAGTGTTTTTTAAGAGTGCTTGGTTAGTGTTGTTGCCCGAAAGATAATGTTATCTGCGATATTATGAACCAGTTATAGTGGAAGGGTCCGAAGTTAGAAGTATATATTTAGAAGTATAGTAACCTAAGAAATGGAGATAGTTATTGAGTAAAGTTTCTAGTCGTTGTCACATACCTAGTAATTCATTAATGTGGAGTTTTTCCTTTATGTGTAGACTTTGGAATATTAATTTATATGATTTTATGATAGAAGTTAAACGAATGTTACTATTTAGGATGAGTTAGAGTACACTTTAACTCGAAATGAATTTATGCTTATGTGCCATTGCGTTAGTGAAAATCAAGTATAAATGTTGAATAGAAGGACAAAGTAGTGATGAGTTGATATATCTAAGCTAGACTTATGACTTCGAAGGGAGAGCCTTTTGAATAGAACTAATTAAATAATGATGTATAGTGAATGGGTAAACGGTAATGATGTTGTGAAAAGGAATGTAATGAAAATATATAACTAGGTAGACTAAGAGCTAAATATTGTCTACTTATCATGAGGTCTTCCCTTAATTTCACCTAGCAATTTTATGTTATTATAATATATGAGTCATTATAATGATAGCCGTGTTTATTACTAGACACTAAGCTTTAATTTGAGATAAGTCTCATGATAAAAAAAAATTGTAATATGAGGGTGAAGATGTTAGTTTTGAGATATGGTCTAGTAGGTTGGACATAAATTAGGTAAGGACTTAAGGAGTTACTTTGCAATAAATGTGAGTGGTACAGGTGTGTCATTATTAATCTTATATGATAATAATGAAGTGTGGCTTAGTTATTAGACTAACAAGGGTATTAAGAGGTATAACCGACATTTTATGTAGCCAAACAAGATTCTAATTAAGTTAATGACATTTCATGTGCATATCGATACTATATTTGAGTTATCAATGTTGAGTAAACTTATGTAAAAATTATTCATTACCGTTAAGAGTTTGAGAAAGGGATCATATATAACCAATGATGAGCCTCATAAATAAAAATGTTCAAGTTTCCTCCAGTTAGGTAGATATGAAATTAGAAGGATGGCATTAGAGGAACAAGAAAGAGAAGCAGACTAATAATGTAACATCTCGTATTCTAGATAAACTAAGGTTAAGCTAAGATAAACAAGAAGAATCAAATTCGGAAATAAGTATGAAATCGGGAAAATTTCAAGATTACAAAAGTGAGTATTGGTCATTTTCAAATGGTCATAATTCCCAACTCAGGAGGAATTTGGGTTAATTTTTTATATGGATGGGAATCTCGTCGGAAGATATTTCCAAAGACGCCAAGTTTGCGATTTCCGGAGGTCGTATGAGGGAGATATGACATTTCAAAGTTGTGTTGTTGAGCAGGAAAAGTTCAAGTTATCAAGTTTTCTAATGTCTTTCACAAACGTTTTCACTTTGTTTTAAAGACTTAAGGTTCAAGTAAAGAAAGAGTAAAGAGTTGAGCTCATTACTCAAAAGGTATAAGGGAACTAAGTGTTTCCTAATAGTTAAAGTTTCAAGTGATCAAAGAGTATCAAATTGAGTTCACTTCTCAAGAGTTATAAGGGAATTAAGTAATCGCTAAGGATTGAAACATGTTTTCAAACTATTGAGAAGGAAAAGAAGCTAGACTTCCACAGAGCCTATGGCTAGATTTAATATAAAAAAGAGTATACTATGATTTCCTAGAGAGCTTTTTATAAAGCTAATTTTTGAGCACTAATCTGTATGTTTTAAACATAAGAGCAAGTTTATTTTTGGAAGTAGTATTGAACACAGATATGGGGGAGAGTTCAGATAACTCACATCCACCATAAAAAATGTTATCCACCATGGGTAGAAAAGGGTCATATTTTTTAGATGATTCATTTTCACAGTTTAGTAGTGGATCCCTTAGGCAGTTCAGGTCTTATACATTTGACCGGTTATAGGATGCGCTGGCAGCATGCACTAGACCGTTGTATCATGACTGTACCTGTTAAGTGATTGTCGTCGGTGTCACGACCGGGGTCTATACCGCATGCGTGACCGGCGTCGTTGACCTCTCAGAGGTCGTAGAGTAGCCTACATACTTCATCGCTACTTTATCTAGGTTAATTTAAGCGGAATACTTTAACTTATTTTACTTAACATTCATATAAGACATTCTACTTAAACTCATAAACATTCACAATCAACCATGAAATATTAAGATCATCAAATGAAAGAAATAGTTCAATACTGCATTAAGTGTATACTTATCAAAATGGCACCAATACAATGTCTTAAATAAAATGAGAAAGAAACGCTAGTGGAAAATACTCAACTAACTCAAACCTATATCTAAGCTATATTATAATGGGCACGCGTCCTCGAAACCATGAGGGCCTACCAAGTCTGGATGAATGCTCCACGTCCGGATACATGCCGCGTCGTATCGTAAGCTCTAACGTCCGCCTGTGCCTGCACCTAAAAGTATATTTTTGTATGGGATTAGTACACACTTGTACTAAGTATGAGTGTTTGCAAGCACACACTAAGGACATGCATGATTAAGAAGATCTCTTTCCTATCGATATGAATTACGGAAAGTCAAGTTAGTGGACTTGTCAATATCGGATTAGGAAGTCATACCATGAGAGTAACATGCATCATCATACTTATCATTTTGCAAATAGCATATAACATATTACACATATCATATCACATAGTTCATATCATTATTTCATATATCATTAGACCTTGGAATCATGGACTTGAAATTAGTTCTTCCCAAATTGAGGGCTTAACATATGGGACCTCAACTAGAGAGCCTCCATTTAAAAAAACAAAGTCTGCTTCATTCATTCAAATGTACTTCTTTTTCATTCTTTCATATAGTAGTGCAGCCACCAGCCATACCTAAGATGTAGTTTAAGATTCCATCGGGTTCCAATGTTACATCGTTTTATCACATACCTCTTAGTCTGACTTACTTTTAAACGTATGCTAGCCTTATGAGTCCATATATACAAGCCATGAGGCTTCATTCATAGTTTATCTAAGTGATTCATGTTTACCCAATATTATGTGGTACAAGACATATGCATCTTGTATATATGCCAAGGCATTGATTTCGATCTTTAGAGGCAGCATTTATTAAATATTTTTATACGTATGACTTATGTGTCAATACGGAATTGGGCAATGGAACCCGATTTCGAATCCCTTGAACAACACTTAATCTTATTTTAAACTTGATAATTGCATTTTTCATATTAGGGACACCCTAGTTCGATTCCCATAAACCCCATAATATTTCTTTCTTTTTCTCCACTCTTTTTTCATTTTAAGGCAAGGAGTTTGTTGGTTCAATCCCCTACAAGCTCATTATTTTTTTTTTAAATTTGTCTCTTAACTTCCTCACCTATCCAAGAGGTTGTGGGTTCAATCCCCACTCCCCACATTTATGTTCTCCTTTATTTTTATCCTAACTCTCTCATCCATTCAAGAGGTTGTGGGTCCAATCCCCACTCTCCACATTTTATTTTCTTATTTATTTTTCTCCTAACTCTCTCATCCATTCAAGAGGTTGTGGGTTCTATCCCCACACTCCACATTTTATTTTTCTCCTTTATTTTTCTCTTAAATCTATCATCCATTCAAGAAGTTGTGGGTTCAATCCCAACTCTCCACATTTTATTTTCTCCTTTATTTTTGTCCTAACTCTCTCATCCATTAAAGAGGTTGTGGGTTCAATCTCCACTCTCCACATTTTATTTTCTCCTTTATTTTTCTTTAACTCTCGCATCCATTCAAGAGGTTGTGGGTTCAATCCCCACTCACCACATCTATTTTTCCTTTCATTCTTATCATGAAATTTTTATGTCATTTTCATTTGGTAAGGTCATGGTTTCAATCCCCAATGACCTAACATTTAATTTTTTTTTAAAACCATAGCTAATTTTCCTCATCCTTGACCGAGACTCCCATCGATTTTCCTATCAATCTTTTGTTGATTTTTTTTGTAGCTTTCATGATATGATGTATTGGGTTCAATCTTAAGTAATCTCACTTATTTTACGTTCAATTTTCATTGAATTTTGTACCACTTTGTTTGGCCGAACCCAATCTACCAAATGCTGGAAATTCGTTCACTATTTTCAGCTTCTTTTTATCACCATTCATACGTTAATTCTTAAGGCATTTCGTGGATCATTGATGCATCTTTAAGTGTAATATTTTTATAATTATATTCTGCAAAGTACCATTAAATCCAGCAACATTACACCACTTTTACACCTCATTACTTACACAAACATTCACACATAAAATTCAACCATAAAAAAATATCATTTTTAAGGCTTAAAACGGAAAATCATGTCACAGCACACACATAGATTTTTCACGAAATTTCGACAGACATACTTCTTCGTTCATACAATTCCAAACATATAATCATGAACACATTATGACCAAAATCACACTTCATACCTATTCTACCATCAAACATACCAACCTAAGATCAGTGATTGGAGCTAGTGACAGGGAACATGTAATGGGGAACAATCCTAGTTTCGGAATAGAAATATCTGAGTCTTAAGGGTCTCTTGGGAGAGGGACCAAGAATGAGAAAACCCACACCTGATTTTAACGTTTTTCAACACTTGAACTTGCTTCCCAAAACTTATCCAAATTCATTTCCAATCCCGAAACCCGCACCTTACCCGGCTAGCGTACTACGTTTTTCTTAACGTTTTTGGATTTCTTTCTCGTTTGTGTTTTGCGTGCAAGTTCTACGAGTGTTAAGAACTTTTGCTCTCTGATTTTTTTCTCACATTTGGAAGCCAGAAAGAAAGTGTGAAATGAGAGAGAGATAGACGTGAAGGAGAGAAAGATAAACATGAAGTAGGTGAGTGATTAAGGATTAGGTGAAGTAATTTAGACTTAGTCAACTAGGACTCTTTTAAACTTTTAAAATCATATTTAATTATTTTAGTGAAATGATCGTAATTCCCTTACAAAATCAGATTATAAACCTCAATTTAATCCACTTAAATGTTGCTACCGTCGAGGTTCGAACCTGTGACGTCCCCATCGCAAAAACGGGTCCCTTCGGATCGACCCGATTCAAACCGCCCCATTAATTAGTTAATTAATATAATAATCTGATTTTACTTTTTCTTAAATAAGTATTTAAATAATAATTAATTAAATTAATTAACCAATATAAATAATCAAGCTAAATCATGTCTCCCACCATGGTTTGAACCCGGGTGGAATAAGATTTTTGCTCAATGGGCAATTTCGGCCCTTTCTATCCAAAATGCCCATCCACCTTATTAATGAAATAATTAATTGAATATTTAGGGTAATTACGATATTACCCTTAGCCTGGAAAAAGGCCATTTTACCCCTAGACCCTCCAAACTTATAATTTCCCCTTTTCAAGTCTGATAAAGACTCATCCGAGTAAATCTTCATATTCGGGAGCCCTACATGGGTGGACCCAACCTTTCCTATCTCAACTAACTCCCCAAGCTAGTTGGCTTTGCTGTCGCAAGGGTTCAGTGGTCTTGTTCTACGCGCATCAATCTATGTTAACCAGGTCTAATCTAGGCATTTTAGATACGTTAGACATTACTTAACATAGTCATTTTTAGGGTTGTTACATTATACCCCCCTTAGGATAATTTGTCCCCAAATGATACTACACATCATTTTAAAATAAAGAGGGTGATTCTCGAAAATATGTGAACATACTTGAGACTGTACTCTTTGTTAATTTCTATTTTCACACTTACTCATGATAGTGCATATTACTCAAGCTTATCTGAAGCTTCGTATTTGAGATTGAGGAACTTCCTTCTGAATCGCACTTAACTTGATGCACCTCACCACTCATGCAACACAAAAATAAATCATGTCCACTCTATATAAAAACAACAACATGACATGAAAACATGAATTCATTTTGACTCACTTAGTGAAATTTTTACACATATGATTTTGGACTTACAACACCAAGTCGACTATTGCACTAAAACTTAGAGTTTCTTGAACAAAACCATCCTTAGGAGGAGTATATCTAACCCCTTGGATAACATCTTGTTGGCGTTAAGATTTAAAATTATATGGCTTTGTTGGATTGGTCCACGCCCTGCCCATTTATACCCTATCTCATTTGGCAACTTAAACCTCACTACCCTCGTTTGATAGTCTATGGTAGCCTAACACTTACAGAGAAAATCCATACCTATTCTATTCAATGCTTTTTAATTGCGAATATCTCATTTACATATTAGTAGGTTGGTGCACATCCTTGAAACCTACTAGCAGCTTCGCATTAATAGACTAAGGAACTCCTTCCTAAACTAGTCTTATAAAACCATACAACATAAATAAACGCATAAGTCACATAAGTCAGCAATCAACATGATGACTCCAACATATTAACTTCATACTAGTGCATAAAACCATACACATGAAAAACTAATTTAGGCTAAGCACCCGAGACATCACCAGAGGTGTCTTCCCCTACACCCCTAGACTTGAGTGCGAAGAATCTTTGCCTCCATGGAACCCCTTCACTAGGACCATTAGGCTGAACTTTCTCCTTTTCTTTTTCTCTACCACTCATATATGGACAATCCTTCATCACGTGACCTGGTTTTCCAGAACTGTAACAAGCGTTAGAGCCCCTCCTACACTCTCCTCCATGAAGTTTGCCACACATTTTACAAGGTGTCCTCTCCTGAGGTGTATCTACTTCATTGTTTCTCTTAACTCTGGGCTCGGAATACCTATCATAGCAACCCTTGGATGAATTTTACTCCCCTTGGTGGGAGAGTCCCTTCGTAAACCTGGGCTTATCCCTGATTTCACTACTACTCTTCCTTGAAAAAATTTGCTAAGCTTGCCTTGACCTGTTCCCTGCCCTAGTTTGCTTTCTATTCTTTTTTTCCTCCACTTGTTGGACACGGACCATAAGCCTGGAAAAGTCCATGCTCCTATGCAGCATAGCTGCCTAACACTCAACCTCAAGATTCTCAGCAATGTTAGATCCAGTGTAAACGGGAGGATTCATCCTCATGAAGGACCTTAACCTGCTATTTATGGTGCTGGCAGGTGGGCTCTTCCTTGGAACAACTTGTTGCTCTGACTTGGCTGTCATAGTCTAAGCTTGTAAGGTGATGTCTTGGGCCATCATTACCAAGGGTGTCCTCACTTCTCCATCTGTCAACCCAGTTGGGTTAACAGACATCTCCCTTCCAGCAGCCGGAGCTTGGGGAGGAACTTGATTTACCCCAGCAGCTACTCCTCCAATCTCTCCGCCTGCGTTTATCCTCGTATTAATCTTTCTGAATCTCAAGATTTGATGTTAGATACACTCTTAACACCAAGAAATCACACATTAGAGAAGGCACGATAAGATCAGAAGAAGAATATTTTTCCTATGCATCATGCAGTCTCTAACGCATGATAGTGGTGCAATTCACTACCATGACATAAAAACTACTCGATGTGGTTGATGAGAACTTATTATCCTCGGAATTTAAGCGAATGCTCTGATACCAACTTTCTCATGACCAGGGTCTAGACCCCAGAACAGACCAGCAATGTTGACCACTCAGAAGTCGCAGACAAGCCTACATACGTCATCGCTACTTCATCTAGGGTAATTTTAGCAAAATATTTGAACTTTTTGTTACATAACATTCATATAAGACATTCTACTTAAACTCATAAACGTTCACAATAAACCATCTAATATTAAGATCATCAAATGAAAGAAATAGTTCAATACTGCATTAAGTTTATACTTGCCAAAATGGCACAAATACGATGTCTTAAGTAAAATGAGAAAGAAATGCTAGTGGAATATACTACACTAACTCAAACCTATATCTAAGCTAGAATATAATAGGCGAGCGTCCTGGAAAGCATGAGGGCCTACCATGTCCGGATGATATTCCATGTCTGGATAGCTGCAATGTCATCTCGTAAGCTCTACCGTCTGCCAGCACCTGCACCTAAAAGTTTAGGGTTCTTTGGGATTAGTACACACTTGTACTAGTATGGGTATGTGAAACAACACACCAAGTACATTCATGATTAACAAGAGATCTTTCCTATCGATATGAAATATGGAAATTCAAGTCAGTCGACTTGCCAATTTCGGATTAGGAAAGTCATGCCATGAGAGTAACATGCATCATCATACTTATAATGTTGCAAATAGCACATAACATATAACACATATCATTTCACATAGTTCATATCATTATTCATATGCCACGAGACCTTGGAATCATGGATTTCACATTAGGACATCCAAAAATGAGGGCTCAAAATATAGGACCTTAACTAGGGAGACTTCTTTAACAAACATAGAGTCTGCTTCATTCATTCATATGTACTTCATTTTCATTCTATCATACACTAGTGCAGCCACCAGTCATACCTAAGATGTAGTTTAAGACTCTCATCGGGATCGCTGTGCAATAACCAAGAATAACCTAGTGTTATTACTTAAGTCTACCTCACCTCTTGATTATCCTATCCTAAAACATTTGGTATCGTTCATTTATTTATGTGAACATTGACCTTTACCGACATAGATCATGTGAGTATCATGAAATCCAGTGTTTAATCCCCACACCGAAAAAAGGTGGAATCAATAGCCAAAATGAACAAAAACATGCTAGCATATATAGGGTGTTGAACCCTGTTAGTTCCCTATGTTGGCAGTATATATTCAAAGACTAGGAGATATAAGTAGATCCATACCCGTCATGCCGGACAGTCTCATCTCATGAGGGTTACATGAACCTCCGCCCTTCCCGGAGAAAGGCATCACCGCTCATAGCTAGCCTATCGATGCTCAGTATAAAATTCCATTACATTCAACTCATACATCATGGAAGCTGGCTTCTAGCATGAGGACATCAAAGCTCATTAGATTACTTCTCATCTCATCATTAGTATTAAGTATGCATTAGCATCAATACTTTAATTAGAGTGTTCATAGAGACTGGTCTCTTCATTCGCTTTACACTCTCATAAGGGAGTACGTTGTGGTAACATTTACTTAGGCTCATTTGAGATTGATCTCATCTTTCACATTAGCCTCTTATCATATTGTCACCTCATTCATTAACTTTAACACATTTGCTTTTCATAATTACTCACCCCTTCACCTGAATGTTCATTTCATCATATGCCAATTTTACTTGGCCAATTAGTGTGTTTAACACTCTTACTTAACCCTTCTGGGGTTACATCATTTTATCACATACATCTTAGTCTCACTTGCTTTTAAATCTATGCTAGACTTATGAGTCCACACATACAAGAAATGAGGCTTCATTAGTAGTGTGTCTAAGGGATTCATGTTTACCCATGATTATGTGGTACAAGACTTATGCATCTTGTAATTATGCCAAAGTATTGATGTCGATCTTTAGTGGAAGCATTTATTAAATATTGTTTTACGTATAACTTATGTGTCAACACGGAATTGTGCAAGGGAACCCGATTTCGAATCCCTTGAACAACACTTAATCTTATTTTAAAATTGATGATTGCATTTTTCAGATTTGGGAGACCCTAGTTCGATTCCCATTAACCCCATAGTATTTCTTTCTTGTTCTCCTCTCCTTTTTCGTTTTAAGGAAAGGAGGTTGTAAGTTCAATACCCCACAAGTTCATTATTTTTCCTTTAATTTATCTCTTAAATTTAGTCACCTATCCAAGAGGTTATGGTTTCAATCCCCACTCTCCATATATATTTTTTCCTTTATTTTTCTGCTAACTCTCTCATCCATTCAAGAGATTGTGGGTTCAATCCCCACTCTCCACATTTTATTTTCTCCTTTATTTTTCTCCTAACTCTTTCATCCATTCAAGAGGTTGTGGGTTCAATCCCCACTCTCCACATTTTATTTTCTGCTTTATTTTTTCCTAACTCTCTCATCCATTCAAGAGGTTGTGGGTTCAATCCCCACTTTCCACATTTTATTTTCTCCTTTATTTTACTCCTAACTTTCTTATCCATTCAAGAGGTTGTGGGTTCAATCCCCACTCTCCATACTTTATTTTCTCGTTTATTTTTCTCTTAACTCCCTCATCCATTCATGAGGTAGTGGGTTCAATCCCCACTCTCCACATTCTATTTTCTCTTTTATTTTTCTCCTAACTCTCTCATCCATTAAAGAGGTTTTGGGTTCAATTCCCACTAACCAAATATATTTTTTTTTCATTTTTCTCAAGAAATTTTTACGTAATTTTCATTTGGTAATGTCATGGTTTAAATCCACAATAACCTCACATTTAAATTTTTTTTAAAAGCATAGCTAATTTTCCTCATGCTTGACCAAGACTCCAAATTTTCAGCAAGCTTGAAATTTTGTCTCTTCCAATCCATTTTCCTCTCAATGTTTTGTTGATTTTTTTGTAGCTTTCATATAATGATGTCTTGGGTTCAATCCTTAGTGATCTCACTTATTTTACATTCATTTTTCATTGTATTTTTTACTACTTTGTTTAGCCGAACCCAACCGACCAAATCCTGGAAATTTCTTCACTATTTTCAGCTTCTTTTTATGATAATTCATATCTTAATTCTTAAGGCATTTCGTGGAAAATTTTGGTGCATCTTTAAGTGTAATATTTTTATGATTATATTCAGCCAAGAATTACCATTAAATCCAGCAACATTACACCACCTTTACACCGCATGATTTACAAAAACATTCGCACATAATATTCAACCATAAAAACATATCATTTTTAAGGCATAAAACTGAAAATCATGTCACGGCATACACATACTTTTTTCACGAAATTTCGGCAGACATACTTCATCGTTCATACAATTCCGAACACATAATCATGAACACATTATCACAAAAATCACACATCATACCTAATCTGCCACCAAACATACAAACCTAAAATCAGTGATAGGGGCTAGTGACAGGGAACAAATAATGGGGAACAATCCTAGTTTCGGAATAGAATTATCTTAGTCATAAGGGTCTCTTGGGAAAGGGACCAATAAGAAACCCATACCTGATTTAACGTTATTTAACACTTGAACTTGCTTCCCAAAACATCGCCAAATTCACGTTCAATCCCGAAACTCACACCTTACCCGGCTAGCGTATTATGTTTTGCTTAACGTTTTCGTATTGCTTTCTCATTTGTGTTTTACGTGCAAGTTCTTCAAATGTGAAGAACTTTTGTTTTCTAATTTTTATCTCACGTTTGGCAGCAAAAAAGAGATAGTGAAATGAGAGATAGATAGATGTGAAGGAGAGAGAGATAAACGTGAAAGAGGTGAGTGGCTTAGAATTAGGTGAAGTAGATCATAATTAGTAAACTAGGACTCTTTCAATCTTTGAAAATATGATTTAATTAGTTTAGTGAAATTAACATAATTCACTTACAAATTCAAATTATTAACCTCAATTTAATCCACTTAAAAGTTGCTTTCGTCGAGGTTCGAACCCGTGACGTCCCCATAGAAAAAACCGGTCCCTCCCGGTTGACCCGACCCAAACCGCCCAATTAATTAATTAATTAATAATAATAATATGATTTTATTTTTTCTTAAATAAGCATTTAAATATTAATTAATAAAATTAATTCACCAATATAAATAATCAAGTTAAATCATTGCTCCCACCTAGGTTTGAACCCGGGTGGAGCAAGATTTTGCTCTATGGGCAATTTCGGCCCTTTCTACCCAAAATGCCCCTTCACAGTATTAATTAAATAATTAATTACATATTTAGGGTAATTACGATATTACCCTAAGCCTGGAATAAGACCATTTTACCCTTAGACTCTCCAAACTTAAGATTTCTCCTGATTAAGTCCAGTAAAGACTCATCCGAGTAAATCTTCATATTCGGGAGCCCTACATGGATGGACCCAAACTTTCGTAGATCATGTAAATCTCCAACTTAGTTTTCTTGGCTGTCACAAGGGTTAGAGGTCTGGTACTACGCGCATCAATCCGTGTGAACCAGGTATAGTCTAGGCATTCTAGATACGTTAGACATTACTTAGCATAGTCATTTTTAGGGTTGTTACAGTTGGTTTGAGAATCTCCTTCAGGTAAATTGTATTTTTATACACAGCAGTATTTTATTTTCAAAATACTTCAGTATAGTATTTTATATAAATCTCAAATTTTGATAGTGTACTTGTATATAAATAGTGAGAGATTTATCATGTTTTCAGTCAGCATTTATTTATATTGCATATATGTTAACTGTGTATACTGAATAAGATTTGGTAGATCATGAGTTGAATAAATCTAAGATAAGTATTAATTCTTACTCCCTTTCATACCTATGTTTTGTTTAGCTTTCCAACCGCATACTCGTACATTCAATGTACTGATGTCAGTTGGCCTACATTAGTTTATGATGCAAACGCAAGGAACCACGATCATCACACGGCGTTTTCTTGATCCAGGTTGAGCTCCAGAGTCAGTGGTGAGCCTCCTTATATTCCGGAGGACATCCATTTCTTTTCTGTTTAGTAGTTTTGTTTTAGGATGTTGTGGGGTCTGTCGCAAAATCCCTCTTCATTCATTATAAAGGCTTCGTAGACAGTAGTATTTCAGTTTTGAGTTTATCGTGGCATGTTGAGAATTGACTGCTGTCATGGCCAGATATTATAAGAAGTACTTTCCTTTAAACCTGTCTTATTTTTTGTTTAAGTTGAGTTTAGTCTTCCGCCGAGTTAAGTAAGCCTAGCCAATGGTCCGCTCGAGATCCATCAATGGTCTTCGAGTGCCAGTTCCGCCCAGGGTGTAGGCTCTAGGAATGACAATTAACAATTAGATTAATCGACTTTATAGGTCTATGCGTGTAACAATTATAGAAGGACTTCTATTTAGAAGCAGGAAGAGGTTAAGATAAGCATCTGAGAAAGAAAACTAATAAGGGATATTTGTTACTACACATGGAGAATTCAGTAGCCATGCGATTAGCGTTTCCCCAGTATTATAGTAAAGTGAATACACACTCGTTTAGAGATAACAATATAGGTGCATAGCCTTAAAGTATAAGTTTCAGACCTAGAGGGGAGATGATAAGATGAGGAACCAAGTCAAGTGTTCTGAATCAGAAAGTGATATGGTCCATTAGAATTAAAGTGATATATTAATCCATTCGTACACTAGCGTATTCCTCAATTTTTATCGTTATAACACCCTGTTAATGTCTTGCATATCAACATTATGTCCATGACATATAATCATACACTTAACATAGATTCACATCTATGTAAAATTCTCATAATAAAAGATTGAGACTTTAGACAATTGATCGAAACCTTACTCTATAAAATTATGAATATCAGTCTCATGATATAAATTTTTTATATAAGCACTCATTACTCATTATATACTCAGTCTCACAAATTCATGATTAAACTTCAACGGATAATGAAACAATGTTATGTCATGCATATTCTTATGTAAAATTTCTTAAATGAATTGTGCTTAGGATATTTCACCCAAATGATAATTTTTCAATTGTGATAGTGATAGAGATGATGTGTTGTATTCCTAAAGAGCATGGTGGCAAGTGTTGGGAACCTAGAAATCCATCACTTGTATCAATTAATGCATTGTAGTTCTATTAGTATTTCATGACAATGATATATATGTTTCATGTCAAATAGCTCCATATAGAGTATCACTCGTGTTCAAATCTGTATCATTTATTAACTTTGTCAAATAAATCAAATTCTTCAAATTTATGAGTGCTTTATATTCAGATGTATTACAAGAATCGTGCCCGTAATTTTTCATAATGACATTGTCATTTTCGTTTTATGCCTCCTATATTGAGTAAACTTTTGAGGCACTTTTTCTTTTTGAGGCTACTCATTACACGCCAGCTACAGTGGTATGAGGTACTTCACATAGTGTTAAAGATGGTACCAATGCTAGAGTTAGGGAGCTTGAGGTAGTGGTCATGGTGTCTTTGATACTAGTATGAGTGCGGACTTTTCTATGTTATACCGGGTATATCCGAGATAGAGGCCTCAGATGTAGTGATCGCAAGTAACGTCGTAGTCTTTCATCATTTTGTTATAGTATTATTTAATCCAGGCTCGACATATTCTTATATGTCTACTTATTTCTCTACAATTATTGATCATGTGTGTAAGTCCATTATTATGTCCATTAATATCTCTATCCCGGTGGGTGATTCTTTAAGGTGGATCCGATGTACTAGGGGTATGTAGTGATATTTTCTAATAGTGAAACTCGTGCAGACCTATTTTTACTTGATACACTTAATTTTGGTTATATCCTTAACATGCTATCTTAGATTATTACGATCAGCTTACCTCAATTAGTGTGGAAGGGTACTCTGAGGTCTTATTCGAAGACAGTGATATCTTCTCTTGAAACTTGTCATATGATGAAGAAGGAATGCTTAAATTATTTGGCTTATTTTCATGATCAAACGAAGTATCTATCTCTTTTAAAGACCACAGGAGTGGTGAGAGAGTTTATAGATGTGTTTTCTATCGACTTGCTAGGCGGTCATCCACACATCGACATTGATTTTCTAATTGACTTGGTGCTGGTCACTAAGCCCGCTTCCATTCATTCTTATTGGATGACTTCAAAAGAGTTGAACGAATTGAAAGAAAGATAGGAAGACTTGTTATAGAAAGTATTTATTCTTTTAATTGTTTTACCATGAGGTGGAATGGCCTTATTTGTGAAGAAGAAAAATGGTACTATAATGATCAGTATATACTACAGATAGTGGAACAAGACTACAACTAAAAATAAGTATCCTCTTCCTCACAATGATGATTTTTTTAATTAGCTTAAGGGTTCGTTAGTGTTCTCCAAGATTAACTTGAGGTAGGGTTACCATCATCTGAGTGTCACATTTGGAGAGCATACCCCAGACGCGACCGGCGTCGTCGTCCTCTCGGAGGACTAAGACAAGCCCTTAGCATTCGTCATGACAGGTCATCACTTAAAATTGCAGAAATTAAATACTTTAAATACTATGTGAAGTATACTTAGACTTACATAACAATCATGAAAGCATACATACGATCTTCTAAAACCTTTCACATATTAAAAACCATCTAAATTGTACGAATCTGGACTTAGCCTATAAAAGTCAATATGCCATATAGGTCTTAATACAAAAGAATCCAAAAACATAATGGAAATACGAGTACTATTAAAATCTTCTGAAGTCTTCGCAAGCTAGAATATGAAAATATAGCATCACCGAACATGAGGACCTACCAAAACTTGGAGAAAGAGTTCCAAGCTTCTTCAATCGACCTTCTTAATCTTTAATGGCCGTACCCTACACTTGTAGTAATATAAAGTAATGGGGTTAGTACGCCACATGTACTAACTATGGGTATATGCATATAACCTCTAAGGACATGCATAAAACGGATCATTTCTTATAAAGCATGCTAAGACATTTGAAAATCTTCAATACACATACCATAGAGCATACACAAGTTAAGGATTCCATCAACATAAAGCATGATCATATTTAAAGACATGGTATCATAGAGTCATTTTAAAATATCATGTTCAATAGATCATATAAACATAACATACAAAACACTTACAAATGATCCGATCCCCAACCTACAATTGCAATGGTCCTGTGAAGCCCCAATAACCCCACACAACCAAGTAGATAATATAGGAGACCATAAGTAGAGTTTTGCTTCATATAACTTGTAACATAAGTAGTCATCACCTAATAAAGCAATATAGATCAATAAAAAGTTCGTTAACGTAACCAACTTCATATAAGAGTAACAACATTTATCATATGCATCATACATTTCATGTTACCATACTACATAAGAACAATCTCCTAGGACTTCCTTTAGAGTCAACTTGTGCAATGTCTAGGTAGAGTCCCATGACCCTACCTATATACTAAGTAGACCCTTCAAGTCACCTTATTCAACATCCATTTACTTGCCATTCATTTTACTTAAGGGAACATTCTCCTTAAATGACATTAGACAATGTGAGTTAAACATGGAATCTTGTGTCATAGAACCCCACACCGACAGAAGGTGGTGTAGTGGCCAAAGTAGAAGCAAACATGAGATAGCTTTCTAGGTGTATCCACAAATTAGTATTCTATGTTCGCAACTTAGTTGAAGAAATAGGAGATGTATTAGAGACTTATAGTTCTACATTACATGGAAGCCTATATCTCTTGAGAGTCATTGTGAACCTACCTTCCAACTAGGGAAAGGACGCCTCTCATATATAGTCCATCGGTGCTAAGCTTAAGTCCCTTTTTGATTAATCCTTAAGTCATCATTTATTCATAAATCTTATCACAAGTAATAGGAGATTAAATCCTTGTATAAACATGATCATGAGCTCTTTAAGATTAGATGAGAATTTCCTTTCATCGTCCCTCCGTTTGTCATATTAACATATCATAAATCATCTTGTGTAAAGTATACAAGATAATATCATAAATTTGCATTATCGTATTATAATCATAATCTCACGATTATCATATTCACATCCCAACATACATACATATCATTATATACATACATCATTAACATAGTAACATCATTTATAGGCTAACATAAACATTGTTGAGTTATCACGATTTTAGAAGACTTACCTCTTGCTTCAGAGATTCTTAGTCAAGAACTTATGTACAAACTACAATAATCTTGTCAGTGAAATACTCAATAGCATAGCCAATACTAACTCTTCAACTCATAAACAAGACTAGTTCGTAATGTAGAATAAGGAAAAATGGTCATTAAAGTGTTGATTATAGTTATAGTCCCAATCCCAACAATTACGTGTTATCAAGTAGTAGTATAACCCATTCGAAATCATAAATTGAGAGAGAAATCATGCATCACACGAGATTCAAACATTATTAATCAAATACTCAATAATTCTTGTGAAATAAACCATAGTAAACAATTATTTTTTATTGATAGTCATAAATCTAGAGTTTGGACGAAAATCTATTTTATAGAGTAAAAACCCTAGAGTTTGAATTTCTTGAAAACATTCCTTGAGAGGAACTTTTGGGGAAAGGAATACCAAGAGTTAAAAAGTCATACCTTATTGACGAATAATCCGCGAATTTAGGAAGAAAATCTTCGATTCTTCATCTTCTTCCTTAAGTTCTTCTTGTTCTTCAATGGAGTTTTGAAAAGAGAGTGTTTCTTGAGTGATGAGAGAATTTTTGTTTGAATCTGATTTAGGGTGTAATAAGTGGTATAAAACTGATCTATAATAAACATATAGTCGACCTATGAATTTTCCAAAAGACCCTCTACTTAAATGAGTCTTTTTATGAAGTTAAATTAATATAAATACTACTTTAAACAATCTGGGAAGTGGCTGCGCGTCGCGGGGCCAATATCCGTTATTTTTTAAAAATTTTGGGTATAGGCAGTGAGGTGCGTGCTATCCTCGCGTCGCGAGGCTGCCTCTCAATTCTTGAGGCAGTAGCCTGCGTGTAGGCTGTGCGACGCACACCTCATACTCCAATCTTGTTTGCGCAGGTTGCTTTGGAAGCCTACCTACCCATGTGGGCTCCTCCCCTAGGAACCTTCGTGTGGTCTTTGGGGTATCGTTACCATACGTTTGGACACTTTGTACCATATTATACCTATATAAAGTCTTTTTATAAGTTTTGGACTTCATATAGGGATGTCAACTAGTTCAAATTAGCTAGTTTCCGGACGTCAAGGTCTTGGATCTAACCTTTTATTAATGAGTTTATTACATTAATATAGATTTGTAAATATCATTCTAAATATTATTCAATAGATTAATCTCATGTCTAAGTTATGGCATTTCCAGAGAGTTACACTAAGAGTTCGAGATGTTGATATCCCAATAAATACTTTTATGACTCGTTAGGGGCATTATGTGTTTGTGGCCATGTCCTTTGGGTTGACTAGTGACCAGACTACTTTTATGGAGTTGAATAACCGGATATTTTTCCTTATTTAGAATCTTTTGTGATTGTATTTACTCGTGATATCTTAGTTTATTCCAAGAATGAAGTTGATCATGTTCTTCAAATGAGGATTTTAATTTAGAGACTGAGAGAGGAGAAGTTATACACAGTATTCTCCAAGTATAAGTTTTGGCTTGAGTATGTGCCTTTCTTGGATCATGTATTGACAAAGGAAGGTATTATGATTGACCTAGCAAAGGTTGGTCCAATTCGAGACTGGGTGAGACCAAATTCCCTTATAAAGATTTGAAGGTCATTGGATGGGAAGGCTATTATTGTCGGCTTTTCTAGATTTTATCTACCATAGTAGCTCCATTTGTTGGGATTTATGAAGTGTTGATGATTGATAAAGAAAGAAGAAACATGTTAGTCAACACGGTCCAAAGGTACACGGTCACGAGCTGTTGAATTCGAGAAAGCTTCTAAAATGAATATAGACAAGAGTGCAGAAATAAAGGAATGGATAATGTTAATTTCGTGAGAAACGCAAAGAAAATAAACATTAGATGAATGGAATAGAAAGAATTAATGAGTTTGAGTTGAATAAGGAGTCTAAAGAGGCAAGTAGTTTTAATTGAAGAAGGATTCTCACTTAAAGTAGAACTCCTAATGTTACTGTTGAATTGAAGTGTTGGAGCTCGACGACAATACAATAAAATCAATGAATGTAATTCGAAGAAGACATCCAAAGAAGGTAGGATTTTGAATTGAAGAAGTAGTCTTACTTGAAGTAGAATTCTAAGTCAAGAGAGTTCAAATCAATAAGGAGTTTAAAGTGAACAATAACTCTATGATAAATTGTTCTTAAATAGAAGTGAAGTTGTTCAGAATATGTGTGCACTTACAGAGCAAAAAAAAACGACTGAGAAATTCACTTCGCAAGTGCTACCAGCGAACTGAAGGAACACATCGAAAAACCTGATCCTTTACAGAGTTTATGTATTAGGAGTTTTTCTTTGTAAATGAGTCTTGATTTAATCTTAGTTAAGTGAGTTATAAACTTAACTAGGAGTGTTGTCTTAGGGTTGTGATAGCTCAAAGAGTTGGGAACACATGCCTTAGGAGGCTTATGTTGAAGGTTAGGAATTAGTGTTAGTTCCTAGGATTACAAGAGTTGGAATTCAAATCCATAACTTGAAGTTAAGGTAGGTTGCAATGTTTTAGTCTATCTTTTGTGGAGGCTCGTAGTTTATTCAGTGAAGTTGGAGTTATATCCTAGAAGGACACAGGTCATGGTTTTTACACCTTTTGAGTCGGGTGTTTCCACGTAAAAATAGTGTGTTTTTACTTACTGTCTTTACTTCATTGTTGGAACACGTTAGGCAACCTGTTTAGCACTTAGGTGAAAAGTTAAAATCAATAAATTTTTAGGTCGTGTAGAATATCACCATTGACTAAGTAGGCTCAGAAGACTGGTACTTCTTTGAACTGATAAGTGTGAGGAAAACTTTTAAAAACTTAATGAGTTATTAACCTCAACACCTATCTTAATATTAACCGAATAAGGTGTGTTATTTGTGATATTATGTGATGCTTTGGTGTTGGTCTAGGTGGTGTATTGATGCAAAAAGGGAGAGTCATAAGATATGCTTCTCAACAACTAAATGTGAATAAGAACTCCCACACTAAAGAATTGACCTTAAAACCTAAGCACATTTAAATATCACCCGATATGACCTTATACACGAATGAAGAATTATTCAGGTATTAGCTTAGAATTTTTTGGAGTGTTACAATATCCCTCCCCCCCTGGATTTTAAGAATGGAAGGGAAAGGATTTACTCCTACTATCTTTCTTACGGAAGAAGTTTTCTACTAAAATAGTTCGAACTGAATCGTACCGAGAGTATCAAAATCAGCCTAGATCTCAAATATGATTTTAAGCTTATACGTCCTGGGGACGACTTTCTATGAATCACAATAGAAATAGGGTTATAACCTCAAACGTTCTCAACAAAATTTCTCCTAAGCTTATGAAAAAGAATGTCACGGCCTGACTTGTCGAGTCATCATAGAACCTACTAAAATAACTTGACCAATACAAAGAATAAAAAGTAGTGAGTATCAGGGTAAAAATAAACAAAAATAAATGCTAATATAAGAAAAGAAAGAATTAGAAAGCAACCCAAAGCTACATCAAATAGATACCTTCACAGAATTCTGGGTTGTTTTTTGAGTAAAAGCTATTGGGTATTGAGGGTACTAATGTCCTAAGTGTTTTGGAAAATAACCATTGAAGTTTAGAGGGCATAGATATGAAAAATGAAGGAGAAAGGTCAAAGATTTTCTAGGCAGGGGCTAGAGCGCCGCGCCTGCGGGAGTGCCACAAAATTTCTTCTGAGCTTTGGCCTCTGGCTTTTCGTATTAATTCCTAAGTGATGTACCTATGTTTCTTAGGTTATTCCAACACTTAAGGTACATCTAAGCATCATGAAATTCCAACACTCTAAGACATATTTGTTAGAACAATATGTTGCTAAAAATTAGCACTTATTGTTCCAAGTGCATCACTAATCGCATTTTCTGCATCAATATAAGACATCGTTGTGCTACCTAAATATATGTTTGTATTACATGGATTCACATTCAAATTGTAGTCATTAATCATCATATTTCCAATACCTATATCAAACATTATTTTGTTATCTGAATGTGTTGTTTAATGAGCTACATTGAGTTCCAAGTTGTATTCACTTTGAGTATGACGATCCCATGTGTTAAATGCTGAGTAAGGCATATGAGTAATGTTTCCTATAATTGGGTGTTGTAGTCTTTGTAAACCAAAATTTTCCAATAATGGTCTATACTGATGTTGTTGAAGCACACCACAAAACCAAACATTTCCACTGATGGTCTATACTGATGTTGTTGAAGCATACCACCAACATTTATTCTAATTGAAAAAATAGATTATTTAATGAATTATCCATGTTGGGGTTGTGGGGTTGAACTTGAAATTGTTGAGGATAGAGTTTATCTTGAATTGAACTCTCCCCAGTAGCAAAAATGTTGCTAGTATTGACAGTTCAAAATTGAAACTCTACTGCTCTTTGGATTTGATTAGGAATAATATTTTTTAGGCGGGGCATTGTCCCATATTTTCTATTTCTACACTTTATTGAGATTCACATCAAGATTTTTGGCCTGATGTAAGATGACTACTTTTGTGCTCTTTTGGGGATCTCGAAATGTTGAAAGGATATTTCTTATATATTGTTTTAAGAATTGTGGCACTTCTAGAACATCTAATGGAAATGTAGCTAGACAAATGTTAACATAGGATTATCTACTCCCCCCCCCACCTCCACCCTTGACAAAACCTATACATTTTATGTGTAACGACCTGTTTAGTCGTTTTGAGCAGCAGATTTTATTTCTGGAAAAACTGTGTGAGTCGACGGAACCCACGACGGACCGTCATGAGCAGGACGGGCCGTCGAGGGGGTCTCGTTCCAAAAGACTTGGACTTCTGAAATTTGGGTGCTGAAATCGACTCTCTGAACTTGGCGACGGACCTGCAGGACG